>NC_134485.1:283229070-283423067 GCF_040206685.1 Ascaphus truei
GCACTGGTACCAGGGCTTATGTGTTAGGCAGGGTAGATTAGTAGCCAAGAGGATACATGGCTACATGTAGATAACATTTTGTAAACATATTTCCATACAAGATTAAATACATTGTTACATCCGAACAATGACCGGGGAAAAAACTAAAGCAGATCTTTTAAATCATAACTTTTTGGGATAAACATCCAGCACAGTTACTTTAACTATTGCAGAATTGGGATTTCAGAAATTAATATACTCATCTCATATTTATTTTTAAAATTTTGCAAACAGGTGTAGCCCCTTGCTATATTTCTCTGACCTAGTATTGTAAATCCTGGTAATGGCAGGCAGTGCTAGTTTTAATCCCCTCTCAGATGGCTGAGGATGTGAGCTTCATCCCCTTAATTTATATTGTTGCAGTTTCCAGGCACCTGCCTGAAAACAGTTGAAGTCATATCCCTCCTGTGTGTAGCCAGGTCACCTGATGGCTACTACAGTATTCTGCCCTTGGGCTGGCAGTAAACCCTGGTGCAATCATGTTGCCAGTAGTTGCTATGGGGTTTTCCCCTTCCTTTTGGTACTGCACTTGAGTGACAGCAGGGGTTGGTACATCCTGTTGTAGCTGGGACAATGGGGTGCCCGCCTCCTGGCTGTACTTAGGCAGGACTGCTTTAAAGTTTCTTCCCCCACTTGAGGAAGGCAGGCCACACAACTGGGAGCCTGAAATTGGGGCCTTCCCATGTGCTCTTCCCTCCGGGGGAGAGTGAGTGTGGACCATACCTCTGCCTCCGATAGGGAGGTGGGAAAGAAATAAGACGACTGTGGGTGCCCTTGGCTTGTAGTGATGGTCCAGGGACCATCATTCAGTGAGAGATGAGAGTACTGCATCGGGCAGAAGCCTGCTGTGTAACTTCTGCTGTACAGAAGTGAATAAACCGTTCCTGTTGTTATATACCTCCTGCCTGATGCGTGATCTTACTGGGGGGAGAAGTAATAAGTTCTACCGTGGGAGATCACCTTCAGTTCCTGGAGCCTACGGCAGATGGAGGCGCTGCATTGCTAAAGACATATGTAGGGTATGAACCCCAGAAGCCTGTTCCTGTGTCCCCACTACAATTGGCGGACGATTCAGACCCGATTCAGACGTCAAACGCGCTCAGCGCCAGCGGGAACGCAGCCCTAGGGATGTTACACAGATATTTTTTTTCACCTGATTCAATCATGTTGCTTGCTTGCAGGAAAGAAATGAAAGAATGATTTGGGTAAATATGAGAATAAAGAGCTTTATACAAGCCAAAGTTGAGACATTTTACTGATATGGGGGGAAGGGGGGGAGAGGAGGGGTGGAGTGTTAAGTGTCAAAGGAAAGAATAGGGTGCTTTGGAGCATTTTGTTTGACATTATCTGCTTACTGATACATCAAAAATTAAAAATACAAAAAACATTTTAATGAAGCTGTACAGTATATGTTTTACACATTTTTGTTCGCATTAGAACATGACTACTCTCTAACTTCTCTTATACATGCACTTAAAACTGAAAAATATATAAGGGAATTAAGAGCACACTAATAGACTAATCTACCAAAGCAAATTTAATTTTCATTACTAAAAAATAAATGCATAGAGAAACAAAACTAGCAATGATGCATTTAACAAAATATTAAGAAAACTTTGTTGCCTGATTTTTTAAGAGATTAAAAATGTGTTTCCTACTATAGTACAGGCATTGGGGAGTGCAAGACCTGCACTTTGGCATGACAAATATTATCTATATAACTATCGTGGATAGAAGGGATTGTAGTGGGAGTAACTGTGCTACTTGTGATTACTATCTCTATACACCCTGTGTGAAGGGGTTAAGTCACTCTGAGTGCATGCTAGGATGAGAGTGGGTGTGCTACTTACCTTTATACCAGATGAGCAGGATCTTTAGTGCCATTATATGACTATTGTGCTCCTCTTATGGGTTACACCCTTCCATCTTTAGACTCCTCCATGTACACAGTGGGGGTCATGCACTAAGCAGTGATAAGTGGGTTTTCTGGGTGCTATGCACACAGCAGTGATAAGTGCTTTTAAGTGGGATATATGCCTTTATAGCGTGATAATGCCTGTTGTGAGATTCACAAAGCAGTGATAACAGTGCAGTATTGTGCTATAATGGCATTTTTTCCCGAAAAGCACTTATCACTGCTTTGTTAATCTCATAGGAGATATTATCACGCTATAAAGGCATTTATCTCACTTAAAAGACTTATCACTGCTTTGTGAATGTCACAGCAGGCAATTTCACGCTATATTGGCTTTTTATCTCACTTAAAGGTACTTATCACTGCTTAGTGCATAACCCCCAAACTCTACTAATAGAACAATAAATCAATTTTATTAATTATACACGATATGAACATAAACACAGATAAAAATAGCGCAGCATATGACTCAATCATATATCAATCTTTTGAAATCACACCTCAATCCCCGGTGTATACCGAACCGGGATGGGTATATCTGGCAATGGTATATGAATAAGCAATAGTGTATAAGTAGTGTATAAGTATACACAGTGTTACTTATGTATAGACTAGCTTCTAATGTGTGTCTAATAAAGCTGGATATTAGTACCTAGATATACCAGTGTCAAATGGAATTGACACAAGGGTGTGAGTGGACACACTGGGGGTTATGCACTAAGCATTGATAATTGCCTTTAAGTGAGATAAAAAGCCATTATAGCGTGATATTGCCTGCTGTGAGATTCACAAAGCAGTGATAAGTCTTTTAAGTGAGATAAATGCCTTTATAGCGTGATAATGTCTGCTATGAGATTCACAAAGCAGTGATAAGTGCTTTTAAGTGGGAAAATGCCATTATAGCACGATACTGCACTGTTATCACTGCTTTGTGAATCTCACAACAGGCAGTATCACGCTATAAAGGCATGTATCTCACTTAAAAGCACTTATCACTGCTTTGTGCATAGCACCCAGAAAACCCACTTATCACTGCTTAGTGCATGACCCCCTTTGTGTGCGTCCTAGTAGGGTCTTTTCTCTCTGTCGTGTAATCCAATATGCATATACCCTGATAGCACCACTCTAGAAAGTAAATGTTTTCCTGTTCTTTTTGGTAGGCTGAGCAGGCATTCTGTGCGTTTTAAGTCTACTTGCTGATGCCACTGATTTATTGTAGAAAATAGAAGCCATGGAAAGCCAGTAGTGCCACTTTGCCCATTTACAGTAAAAGGTAGAGAGTTGGAGAGGGAATTGCAGTATTCACTGAGCCACTACATTCAGCCCGTATGCTTTCCCTGTACTGTATTCTTTGTGAAGCGCTGAGTACACTTTGGGCGCTATATAAATAAAGATATACATACAGAAAAATGTTATGAAGGCATTATTTACCTAACTTTCACATATCTAATCTGGGCTCCCCAGTACATGAGAACAACTAACAGGCCAGATTTTCAAGCCTTCTCAAATTAGCACTCAATTAACCAATTAACCTAGATCCAATTACCAGCAAGACTTTTTATTTAGATACTGTATGTGTTGTCCTGAAAACCTACCCTCTTGGTTGCTGTTGATGTCTGAACTTGGTAAACCCTTTTTTAAACATACTACTGGCATTTTTTGACAATAACAATCGATTATATAAAATTTGTAGTACAGTATGATGGTTTACAGTGGGAGTTGGTAGAGGATAGGCAATAGTATGCAAACTCTCAAAGTAAGCCATCATATTACAAATTGTATATAATATCTGACTTGCTGTAAATCTGTCATATCTGACTTGCCTGAAAAAGAAATCTGTAAGGGTTGAAAGGTTGCACCTTGTAATCTATTGTTGGTCCAATAAAAGGTATCATACTATCTACATTCCCCCCCCCCCCCCCCCATTTTTCACATAAAATAAGGTACCATTATGGCTAAATTGTGTGTTTTTTTTGCCATAGCCATCACTAACAGCTCAAGCGTTGTATCTACTCTTATCTTTTCTCTATCCATAGAACAACTTGCTGACAGAGCAGGAAACAGTATCAAAGTACCTGGTATTTGTCTTCAATAAATGGAATATAAATTGTCTCTCTTTGCCAATAATACTTTCCTTACCCTTACTAAATCTCTAATCTCACTTCCTAATCTCAACATGAGCTGGATGTTTTTGGTTTTAATTATTATGTTTTAAAACAACCTAGGGCCTGAAGCTCTAAATTCCACTCTTCCTCCATTAGGGACACATTTATCAAACTAAATTTGGCTTTCAAATGAAAACATTTTAGGGTTATATAGCAACAACTCTTGCAACATACCATACTACTGTAGGTCAACTAAACAGAAGAAAAACATAATATATAATTATTTGGAGACAGCTTAGAAACTGGTCCCGAGCTGTTCTGTGGATATCTGACACATCACCAGGGAGGCAGAGTCTGAGAAGCGGTTGCGAGGAGAAGAGTACACAGACACCAAGCTGTCCCGGCAGATGGACGCAGTAACAGGTTCTGGACTTTAACGTCTGCCATTATGAATATATGTTGTCCAGTCGGTGGGGAGTGCAGATATGTAAATAAAAATATAAAGAACACAAAATAGTGCAATATGTCTGAAAAAAATCAGTGAATTTTCAGTGTAACCTATAGACTGTGTACTCACAATCTGTTCTTTTAAGCATTTCCATCAGTGGCAATGAATGACCCTCTGGATGTGTGGGAACCTTTTGACTGAACGAATAAAAAGCCCCAATAGCGTAGACTGATAGACAATTTATCAAGAAGGTAAGTAAAAGCATATATACACTCACATGGTGTCATTCAATATAACAAGCACATCAGTGGTTATCAGAAACGGAATAGACACCGTCTGGGATTGTCAGCCTTCAGCGTTCACCCCCCCGCTCGTGTCCACAGGTATTCGCGCGTCTCTCCTCCCGGTAACCTTGCGATTGGCTGGTCTCCGCTCCTCCTGGTTTGAAGACCCAGATGCTGATTAAGCTTAGCACCAGTGCCGTGATCGTCAGTGCTACACAGCTGCGGTCTGTGGTTTCTTCTGGCACTCTACGCGTTTCACTGGATCGCCCAGTTTCATCAGGAGTGCTGTTTAGATGTTCACTTTTCCAATATATACTCAGTGGTTCAATGCGATTGGCTCTAACATAATTAGCTACACATTAAACTAAGGGTTGAGAAGAACGCAACAGTAGCTGGCTACTGTACTTATAGATATCTTGTAAGTGAATACAACATGACATTATAAAATTATAAAATTAACATAGACCAGATAGACCACAGGTGATGTTTAGTTAGAAGTGTTCCGAATATTAAGAAAAGAGTAGCTCCAAGTAGCTACTGTAGCGTCAACCATTAGTTTAATGTGTAGCTAATTATGTTAGAGCCAATCGCATTGAACCATAGAGTATATCATGGAAAGGAGAACATCTAAACAGCACTCCTGATGAAACTGGATGATCAAGTGAAACGCGTAGAGTGCCAGAAGGAACAGCAGACCGCAGCTGTGTAGCACTGACGATCACGGCGCTGGAGCTTCCTCTAATCAGCATCTGGGTATTCAGACCAGGAAGTGCGGAGGCCAGCCAATCGCAAGGTTACCGGAAGGAGAGATGCGTGAATACCTGTGGACGCGAGCGGGGAGTGAACACTGAAGGCTGACAATCCCAGATGGCATCTATTACGTTCCTGATAACCACTGATGTGCCTGTTATCGAATGACACATGTGAGTGTATATATGCTTTTACTTACCTTCCTGATAAATTGTCTATCAGTCTACTCTATTGAGGCTTTTTATTCTTTCATTCAAAAGGTTCCCACACATCCAGAGGTACTGGTCAGTCATTGCCACTGATGGAAATGCTTAAAAGAACAGATAGATTGTGAGCACACAGTCTATAGATTACACTGAAATACACTGCACTATTTTGTGTTCTTTATATTTTTATTCACATATCTGTGCTCCCCACTGACTGTTGATTGGAAAAGCAATTCTATGGAGGGTTGGAGCAGCACTTCCCGTAGTATTGTATATTTTTTACATCTTCTGCACGCATTTTTGCACATTGGTGCATTTATATTCAAATCACTATTTAATGGTTCACTTTTAGAATACTGTAGTGCACCGATTTAATAACACTGTTTTCACATTATGAAAATATGCATTATGTTTAAAGAAATCTCGTGAGTGCGATTCTGATTTTATAGAAGGATTCAATAAACCATTGGGTTTAAAATATACAGATTGTTGTGTCTGATACATAATTAGATCAAAGGAAGGGCCAAGATAGATAAAAAGCATATGCTGATGCTACTTAACAAGAGAAAAATCTGTGAGTACATACACAGAGGAATTCTTCAAACAGAATTTGTATTTGTGATAGACATATTGCACTATTTTTATTCTTTCCCTATGTGAAACATGTAGCTGGAAGGAACGCTGGAATCAAGGATATAATTCAATGCATAAGATGGATAAAAAATATTCTGTCTATAATACATACATACTACACTATACTGTATTTATATTTTTCTCTCTTTTTTTATTTTATTTTTTAATTTGGAATCACAAAAGCCATTGATTGCACCTTGGAGTATCAATTATATATAATATGCACTCCGCAATCATGCACAAATATATTATAATAACTTTATCTCATAGTGCTTTTCTCCGGACGGGACTCAAAACACTTCATAATTACAAAATATTGCATGGTTTGCAGCACATAGGAATTTTTATAGACTCCCTGCTGATTTTGGTGCCTGAGGCCCAAGAAGATAAAGTGACATGCTCAAGGTCATAAGGACCTAAGACTGGGAATTGAACCCTGCTCTAAACTCAGTGAACGTTGTTTATAGTCAGAACCTTTACTCATTGAGCCACTCCTTCACCCTGAGGTCCCAGTCTGCAGGGTCTTTAGTGTCAGATTAAATTTATTGTAATGATTGCTTTTTAATACTGTATGTTGTTTGCCTAAGGAGCTATGCTATGTGCTATGTCCTTCTTCTCAAAGTTGGTCACATGAATGGTTTCAGCCACATGTAAGCATGTTTTCTAACTCTGTATAGGTAGTCCGGTAATTTGTTCTATTGACAATTATGGAGAATTGTGTAAGGCTAGATTTGTGAAGATGAGAGTGGAGCTCCATCTTCCACATTAAAAAAAAAAAAATGTAAGTCAGCTAGAGGCCATCTAGGACTTTATTCCTATCTGTGGACTCCAGTTAAAAGACTTGTAGAAGACATGTGTATTTATATGAGCAGAGGGTTTACAGATAAAAATAGGAGTGTGTAGCTCTCCTTCGGGAAAACCTCAACATTAAAGACCTTCACAATCCATTATTTATGAGCCTTAATAAAGATATATTATATATATTATTATATTTTCTATCACGTTATTTTGATCATATTTGTTTTGTTTTTTTAAATATGGCAGCAAGCAAAAATGAAACATTGTAAAAAGACAGCAGTGTACAGTCACCAGAAAGGAAAATAGATGAATGTTGGGTCAAATCTCCATTCACATTTTATGTAATAAAAGACTGACTGTAGCCTTTGAGCTTTGTTTTCCAGTCACAGACAAAGGCAATTGCAGTGCAAGACTAATAACAGGATTTAGCATAAATCCACCTCAGGAAGTGAACAGTTGTACTGGCAAATAATTAGCCAGGGAGCATTTTATGGCAACATCAGGATGCTCCGTATGCTATAAAGCTCAGTCAGAGGGAAGTTGTAACTATGAAAAACACAGTCAGTTCGTTCATGTTCTAGAAAGATTTTTTTTGTTGTCACTCAGCAAGGCATTTTGGCAGCTTTCTTTCCTGTCTATTCTATTCAAAAGGCAGAGGTAATGACTGTGATATTTCTTGGGAAGGCTTTTCTGTGTACGCTTTTTTTAATTTACTTGTTTTTGTATTGTGAGGTGGATTGTATTACTTATATTGAAGGTCTAACAAATGGATTCAAAGCAATACTTTGATTCTAAGCTCTTGCCAGTTTTCACAAGGCTGAAAAAAACTATAGTTAAGTGGTGATATACTTCCTCATTCCGAAAGAAGCACCTCGCTTTAATTATTTAAAGCAGAAATACTACTTTTCAACTTTTTTATTTATTAATTTTTTTTATATGTAAAATTATGATTGTGACTTATATAATGGCTCCTTCAGTCAGTAACTCAGCTGCTACAATGCATCTTTATATTACTATGGTAACATTATCTATTACAGTTTACAGCTGAAACTGCTGGGTACATTTGCAACAAATTATCCTAAACAGGAAAGTATTGCAAATACTGTATTTTGCACTGCTGGGGAGGTGGGTTAAAACCTGCTATAGAAATCAAAGGATACTCATTAAAAATGGCACTAAGAGTTGAATAAAAAAATTTAAAAAAAACAGTCACTTTTAACTATACTACAGACCAGATTTATTTAAAAAAAATAAAAAAAACATATACTGCTGCGGCCAACGTCTTACAAATGCACGTAATTTTTCGGGGCTTTTTCTGGCTAGCGCCGAAATTGGCCGTGCTCAGCCACATCTTCCCCTCCCCTCACGACCCCCTGGCTGCTTTGCTGCTCCGCCTCTGCTTCGGCAGCTTCGAGCGTCTTCCCCTCCCCTCGCGACCCCCTGGCTGCCTCTGCTCCCCCTCTTCCCACATCTCCCCTCCATTCCCCTGTCCCCTTACCCGGGGATGCCGGCGGAACGTGTGACCGGTGCCACAGTGACGCGCGGCACGTGTCACCAGCTGCGTGTCACCAGCCGCGTCTGCCCGGATTCTGCCTGCACATTGCGGTGGCGGCCGCAGAAGACTCAGCTCGGCCGCCACTGTAAGATTTCACATAGTTGCTTCTTTAATGGTCATATATAAAACTAAAAGAATATTATATTTATGTCCATCAGCAGTAAAGGAATCCAAACAAAGGAGTTACGCATTTTTATAACAATGTCTCAATATACAGACAATGATTGGGGGCAGGGTTTTCAACCTTGTTTTCTACTCCATGGACCAGACCAGGTTGCAAATGAATTAGCAAATATATGTAAATGTACTTTTGCTTTGGCTATATTTACTAAGCTGTGGTTGCAACTTTACTTGCACTCCTGCCTCTGCAGTGAACAGCAGTAGTGAGAGCAAAACTGTTTGTGCACCTTATTACAGTAAATCTGGTCATTAATGTGGCCTGGCTTAGATTCAAGAACATAGGTTTGTTTTCTGTGAGATAAAGATAATAGGAATATGTGTATATGATGGATATTTTATTTAAAGCCTACAGTACTGTAGGTGTGATAAACCCATAAAGTTTAAATGGAAATCTGTATTATTATTATTATTTATAGTTCGTTACACATTATTGATTAAGAATTAAGAACTCTCAAAAGCATGTCTTATATCAATTGTTAAAAAAGGTATCAGCTAATACTGAAGTACTAATTTACTCAGAACTTACACATTATTGAAATTAAAATATCCACACATGGTTACATGTTCTTAATTTGCACCAAATGAACCCTAATTATTTATGCTGGTATTAATACCAATATATTTGTAATGGTGACTTCACTTTGCTCTATGTTTGAAATGCCATATGAAATTGACAATTGTGTTTCACTGCTGGTTAAGTTAACAGGTGTCATAACATTTTGTTGTTCAGAAGGTAAAATATATTTATGGTCTTGCTTCTTTTTATATCTATATATTTTTAGATACCTGTAATATATATATATATATATATATATATATATATATATATATATATATATATATACAAATCATGAATACCTGGCACTCCTGTAGTGATAGTGCTTATGTCATAAAAAATAATAAAGCATACATTACCATCACAGATAAGGAGACAACAGCACTCAGAAGGTATAAGCAGCTATAAACTGTATTAAAGAAACTTGCACATATATCCAACGTTTCGGTCCACTGAACGGGACCTTCCTCAGGAATGTCCCATTCAGCGGACCGAAGCATTGGATATATGTGCAAGTTTCTTTATTTATATTTACAGATTTTTGAATTACACATAGGCTTCATCAATGCCAAAAATAAATACAGTAGGTGTACACTTGGTGAAAAGCCCTAAAACACTTTGGCAGCGCCAATTTTTAAGGCAAATAAGCCAGACAAGTGCTACATTTTATTTCACTATTGTCACAAAAGATGGGTATTGATGGGAAGTAGGGGTCCCCGAGGCAGAAATCAAGCTTGTTCAGCTCAGGAGATCCCCTGCTCACGCACACTATGAATTGGAATAAAATATACGCAGCTATCTGCTAATGTAATGCTTTTTTATTGGGGGGGGGGAGTGTTTGATACTAGTGTGCAGTAGCCGGGGGTCTTCTGAGCTGAACAAAGTTGATTTAAGCCTCAGGGACCCCTACTTCCCGAGTTACAGTAGTTCCTAATTATTCCATTAGTTGCCTCTGCTCCAATCAGCAACTACTACACAGGTTTTCCCCCTTTCCCATCCCAATTATTTATTATGTTCTAGTACCTATTATTGCAGGCCTGAGGGTGTCAGTGAAAGTGTTTTAATAAGCAGTCATTTTTTCTCAAACAAAGATCATGCAGGACAAACTGTAGCTGTGACACAATTAAATACTCTACTCATGCATAACATTATCTTTTTAGTATTTTTATTTCAAGGGTAGGCAGGAGGTATACATTTAAAAAAAAAACATAAAAATATTTTAAAATGTTTTTGGCCTGCTCACTGCAACCTGCTGTTAATATTGTATTTGCTAATTGATTTGTAATGTTATAAGCATGCCAACCGTAACCAGGTTTAATCAGTGAGTACATATTATCTGTGACACTCCTGAAATGGATATTGTACCAAACTCCCTAGTCTCATTTCAAAAGAACTGACCACCAATATCATCTAGACTGTATTTCAAAGTTGGTCGGTACAATATATAGCCCTTCTCTAGTATGCTTGAATAAAGTTCCAGAATACAGTAAATTAGAGGATGTTTACACAATACTTTATCCACTTTACTTCATAACAAGGAGTGAAAGCTCTTGTAGACTAAATTTATAAACAGGACATACCTCATGTTTATCTAAGATAAAAATACTCCTGCCTACTTATCTATCAATTCACTTATGATCATTAAAATAATTTTTTTTTACTTTAATCTTTGACCTTGCAGTGATAAATTGCATAAGAACAGACTGTAAACGTAAACTGGCAAACGTGCCCAAAAGTAGTCAGTGAGGTAGTTATTGATTCATTTATTTCTGTGTATGCTATTGAGAGCATAACCATGTCCCTTAACTCAAGGGCAAATTGGTGGATTACTTCTGACAATAAAATAGCATTGTTTCAGTATTGTAGATTAGAGAAATGTGAGCCTTGCTGCAATCAGACCATGGGCAGGTTTATCAACGTTTTATTCTAGAGTTTCACTAGGGTGAAAAAGACATCCAGATTTGTCAATGACTATATGCCAATACTATCAATGGAAAAGTGCCAACAGAATCTGCATTAAAGCAAACTGGAATAAAGCTTTAATAAATCTCCCTAAAAACAAAAAAACACCCCCTTCATACATTCCCTGTGACATATTTAGAACTGTAGCCTGCATATAACTCAACTTATGTGATACATACACTGAGAGAGTTTGAACTCTGTATAAATCAAACCCATAAAACCCCAATCCCCCAACCACAAATGACACCAAACTAGGATTGGAAAAGCCACAGCTTTTAATGATAAACACAGCAATAATAGCACAATACAGAGACTGTCCGACAAAGCCCTTACAACCCAAGGGTAACAAATATCATGCCCAAAACTAGCTACTGTCTGCCAACCCAGGCTGACAATTCCCAAATTGGGCCTATGAGACCCCAAGGAGAGTAAAATGCCCTTCAAGCCTGCGAAATCTAGTCAAGAGTGGAGCACCTCCTCACCAAGCAATATAGCAGGCTGCAATACTGATTGGCCTTGCCAACTTCACAACAACCTGCCATAAAAACAAACGCCTCCATTGAAAATCTAAAATTGGCACTGAGCCTCCACCAATCCAAAGCCCATTCAGTTCAGTACTGCAGCCAGTGAGGTGATTAATGTTGAGTTCCACATAGTGCAGGTGGGCACAATTGGAATGGTACAGACCAGCACTCTCCAGATCCAAATTCCCAACAGGGTCTGGGTCCCCCTAAACTCCTTAATAAAATCTGCCATACCTTGAATACTTTTTTAAGAGAACTACAAGGCTGCTTAACTACAAGCATGCTTCCACAACAGGCGGGGACAACAAAAACTATTTTTTTTCAAACAAAAATTGCCACAAGTATGATCCGTGGTGCAAGTACAATTTTTGGGCCCACTTGTAAAAAATTCTTATAGTCCCCCCTCTGTCATTCTCTTCTCTCCGCCTCTCAAACTCTCCCTCCCTCCTATAACTCGCCCAATTCCTCCTCTCTCGCTTTCTAACTCTCCCAATTCATCTTCTCTCACTTTCTAACTCTCACCACTCCTCCTCTCTTGCTCTCTAACTCTCCTCACTCCTTCTCTCTCACTCTCGAACGCTCCCCACTCCTCACTCACCCTCTAACTATCCCCACTCCTGCTCACTCGCCCTCTAACTATCCCCACTCCTGCTCACTCGCCCTCTAACTCTCTCCACTCCTACTCTCTCGTCTCCAGCTCTCCCCACTCCTCCTCTCTCGCACTCTAACTCTCCCCACTCTTCCTCTCTCCCCCTCTCACCTTCTCACCCTTCTCACCCTCTCACCCCTCTTGCCATCTCACCCTTCTTGCTCTCTCACCCTACCCGCTCTCTCTCACCCTACTCGCTCTCTCTCATCCTTCTTGCTCTCTCTCACCTTTCTTGCTGTCTCTCACTCTTCCCCCTCTTCTCACACTCATTAGCAAACAAAGGCCCTAGCAGCCTGACATGGAGGTTGGGCCTGACCTGTGGCCATGCCAAACTTCCAGTGCCAGCCAGCTGGGGTCTCCTCTGCTCTCGGGCCACCCTGAATTGCTGGGTTTTGCAGTAGGGTTTTGCAAAAGCCCCTGCGTACGATATTGCTAAATGCATACAGTACGTTTCATAAATCTTCCATGAATCACAAGGATGTCCAGACACTGAGAGAGCCTTCTCCATTGGACTAAATCTGTGAGCACCTGGGCACACCTCACCACATTACCCATTACTTAAAACACAAGATATGAGTCTAGACCCAGCTGCCACCCATACAGACGATAGTCAGCTAAAACATCTTAATAAAAGTGATATCCCCACAACGCTTTAATATGCAGTGCCAAGCTGCCCCTACTGTCAAAAGTGAAACCTCTGGTATTCTCTGCTCTTTAACTATAATCTTTGTTAGTATTTCATAGTTGTTTGTCAAGGTATCTCAGTGCATCCTGAGCAAGCTGAAATGGTTTAACAGCTCCAGTTTGAAATGTCTGCTGTTATTATTGAGGTTGTTAATATTGATTGAAGAAAACTGATAAAAAAAAAGAAAAAAACAACCTTTGTATTAACAAATGTATTGTAGTTTGCAATGACCCAATCAATGATCATTTCTCATGTTAAAACTTTTAAAAACAGTTGTGATCTTCCCTCAAACTCAGAACTTATGACACTAGACGTATCTAGTCTGTAAACCATTATACAACTTTAAGATGGTATTCAGGCTATTCATAACCTTATCAGTATCAGTCCCATTTATAATGGTCCTCCAGTGTTCCTTAATATTATTTGAATTAACACTAAACAAAAATTATTTTAAATTTGAAAACAGTTTCTACCTACAATGTCTGGCACTAACATGGCTCAAATATGGCGCTGGCCTACGCCAATATATACATGCATCAATGATTGACAGAATAACTTTCATATAAGGTATATAGATATTCGGGTGGGTCCGGTGCTCAGACACAACAAGTCAATCCACTCATATGAATAAGTAACTTGAATTCTAGAACCTCCTTTTCACAGACTAATTATAATACAAATACGTAACAGTTTCACGTGCACTGTGCTTTATCAAGGTGATAAAACGCAGTGTGTGTGAAACGCGTTGGTGCATTTATTTTACCTCTTTGGTGTCATATGTTATCCAATAAAGATACTTTATATGGGAGACCCCTCTTGATCATCGGTGGTCCCACTACTTTCTAACATCTAAGTTAAATAGACTATATATTTCACATCTGGCATGGCACTTCAGATTCTGCTATTGGTGTGGTCACTATACCAATACTCTTCCAAATTCTGTCTGACTGACTATTCACTCTCACAGGAATAACTTTTAGGATATACTAGTAACAAAACTGTCCCATGCCTCTCCACCTCTTGTTTGTACCCAAGCCCGTTAAAATGGAGGTCTGCCCTTCTCTAAGCTGCTCAAAGCCCTATATGCAATGTGGCAATTAAAAAATTAATGTTATTATTATGTTTTTCTTTTACCCCTTCCATATTTATTAATATTATAGTGCACTAAAACATATATACATCTCAAATGTAGTTTAAAATTTTGGCCATGATAAAAGTCCAGAATATAGGAATGAAAAGTTGTGTCCAATACACTACAATATGTTTGTGCTTATCACATAGTTAATGTTTCACCACAGCAGTGTTGGAGCAATCTGAAATATGTAGCTCTCATTAGTGTGGGAGTTAAATATATTGTAACATTTTAATATTTTATTTGGAATACAAAACAAAGGGGGAGGTGGAGCGCAGAGAGAGAGTGTTTTGTATTTTGGATTGTTTGTGGCCGGCTGATCACCGGAGGGAGAAGGAGCAGCGGGAGAAGAGGCCTTTCTGAAGATTCCCCGTGAAGTTTACAGACGAGCGCGGTCTCCATTTCCAGGAACTGTAATATTTTATTTGGTACTTAATCTTTGTTAGTATTTCATAGTTGTTTTTCAAGGTATCTCAGTGCTCTTGGTTGAAGTGGGATGTAATGGAGGTTTAGAGGGAGCTACAAACTATTACTAATTTCCAGGTTGACAGTACAACAATTTTTTTGTTACTAACTCATACACCTTGTATTGAATATCAAAATGATTTGTTTTAGAAAGTCTCTCTCCTTTCTGCTTTTTTTAAGCATAAAGATTGTATACAGATTTCTAAAATATAGTTTAAATAGCTGAGGCATAGGACCACTACTTTTTATGCTACTTCTACCCCTGTGGTACTTGTTAATCTTATGAATGTCTGAACCAAAAGATACTTGTTTTGAAGCTTGTTTAGGTTCTGATGATCTTGTTAACAATATTTTAAGACCATGACTTGCTGAGTTTCTCATCACTATCTTTATTTCCAGCTGCTAATAATAGCTGTTGTGGGGCCCTGCAGCTCTATATCTTTGCCACATTAGTGTTTGAGCAACCTCATAGCATGTCTCATCCTACTTATTAGGAAGTTTTATAAAAAAAAAAAAAAAAAAAAAGAGCCACAGACAGAGCTGGGAACCCAACACAGGTCTCCCACCTGGCAGAGCCAAGCTCTAACCACATGGAATCCTGCCAACCCCTTGAGTTTGTATTCATTTCTGTTTTATGGATACTGAACACAATTGCCAATGGAGTGAAGCACACATAAAAAATAGCTGTTAAATGAATAAGCCGCTTATACGTCAATTTCTATACACCAATCCTGGCACACAATGAAATCCCTTTTAAAAGAATAACTGATCGAAAGAATGAACCTATTAAAATAATTATCTTCCACACTAATTCAAAGAGTAAACAACAATAGGCAATTGAGCTGTTTAAGAAAATTACATACAGTGTAATTATTTTTTTTCTGTATGCCTGTTTACCTCAACAATTACATTTGTTTGTCGTTTAAATCTTTTCCGTGTCATCTGTTTTTAAGACTTTCCACTTTCAGCTAAAAAGGATGCTGCTTGCATTTAAATTCAATGTACGGTAATACTTTGTGATTAAAAATATAGCATTAACCAAATGTGAATTGGTGGTATTGAATGCAATATTTAAATCCTGCCCCTTTTATTTGTTACTCCTACAACTATACTACAAGAGTAAATAGATGTATTTCATATTTACAAATAATTGTTTTTGCCATGTCAAAATGTTAAAGCAGTTTTGCTTATTTCCCTTAATACAGACACAGATTGTTAGTGTTTATGCTCATGTTAGTCTGGTGATTCTATACAATGAAGAATGGAAACTGATACACTGATATCTTGGAACAGCAGTTTTAGAAGCTGAAAATGCATGCCAAGCACAAAAACTCAGCCTAGAGATCATATTATTTCATTTTGTTCCACAAAGAAAATCCACAGATAGAAAAAATCTCATCTTATTTTACCTATTTTCCAAGTGACATGGCTTAACACTTTAGACTTTAGTCCTAGAGGTTCACTTTTTTTTTATATAGATATATTTTATATTGTGTTTTGATGAGATTGATCTCCATAGCCTAGGGTATATTTATATGATCTGTAGTCATTTTTGGGGTGGAATTAGAGGGGGTTTACATTATGTTTACATTCACTGAACTGTATGTGCATCTTGAGAAAAGTCCATTATGCTGGACCAAAATGTTAGTTAAATTACAAACCACTTTAATATTCTGTCAGGAGTTCGACTCTTCTTTTTTCTTATGTCACTGGATTATACCTACAGTATACTGAAAATATCCAAGATGTAACTTCTCTACTCTAGTTTTTCTTAATATATAAGATTTATGAGTTAACTTCTTTAATTTACACTATGTCTACTCTCAGGGCTGCCAACAGAAATCATGGGGTACAGAACAAATGAAAGGAGCAGGCCCCCCAACCGATAGCGCATCTACCACGTAAAAAAATGTGTTTAGCGCGCAACTTTTACTTAACTGTGTTCTTCTTATTGTAATACAGAAAAAAACATTACAATGCAATCTGTTTATTTTAATATCTTCAATAAAAGACAAAGATACCCAATGTAACATCCAAGGTGACAAAAGTCCTGGGGGGATTCAATATGGGCCTGGGGGAGGGGATAAGTATTGGCCTGGGGGGGAGGGTGGTAAGTATGGACCTGGGGGGTTTAAGTATGGACCTACATTAAGGGGTAAAGTACAGTATGGGACTAAAATGAATTACAGTAACTCTCTTCAACTGGTCCACGGTGGTGGCCTTCGATCAGTCAGCGAGGGGGCTTTCAACCAGCCCAGAAGGGGGGCCTTCAACCGGCCCGCGGGGGAGCCTTCAATCAGCCCACGCTTCAACTGGCTGTGGGAGCCTTCAACCACCCCGCGCTTCAACAGGCCAGGTGTAAGGGGTGGAACCTTCAACTGGCCAGCGGGTGGGAGGGCTTCAATTGGCAAACAGTAGGGCTAGTTTCAGAGGGGAGATGGAAGGCACATGGGTTGGTGACTGACTGTCTGTGTGGGTGACTGACAAACTGCCTGGGTGGTTGACTGACTGCCTGGGTAACTCACAGACTGACTGCCTTGGTGACTGACTGACTGGGTGGGTGACTGACTGCCTGGGTGGGTGGGTGTGTGACTGACTGCCTGGGTCGGGGACTGACTGCCTGTGTGACTGACTGCCTGGGTGGATTACTGAATGCCTGGGGGGGTTACTGGTTGGGTGGATGACTGCCTGGGTGGATGGGTGACTGACTGCCTGGGTGGGTGGGTTGCTGACTGCTTGTGTGGGTTACTGACTGCCTTGACTGCTTGGGTGGGTGACTGTCTGGGTGGTTGACTGACTGGGTGGGTTGGTGACTGACTGCTTTTTCACAGGAGACCAGCACTTTTAACACCTTACCCGGATCCTTTGATTGAGCAAAGCAAAGAGATAAAGTACATTGTGATATATTTACAGAATGAATACACACACATTGGTTTAGAATTACACTCAAAATACACTTACTGGAACGGGAGCAAAGGAAAAATCTTGTTCCCAAAACAAAATCTTTGGAAATAGAGTCTCTTGGCACAATTTCCCAGGAGCAGGAGTTGTGCGCAAATAGAGCTGGAAACAGTCTTTGGTCAGAGGCGCCTCTCGCAACCACTGTTACTCTGCCAGAGCTGCTTCCTTTGTTCTCTTGCTGTAGTATTGGACCTGGAACCCTTAGTCTTAAATTAAAGCTTAGTTGAATCTTGTTACATGATGAATCTTGGATGAATCTGGTTCCCGATGTGCTGCAGGGTTTCTTATACACTAAACAGTCCTATACTTAACCCGTGCAGCCGATCTACTCCGTGGGAATAATATTCCCCACCAAGCCCGGAGTTGCCAATACTTTGCAAAGCCTTGTCGAGGTGCGTCTTAGGTTGCTAATGGCATGCGCGAACCTCGCACCTTTGCCGCTTTGCATACCAGACCCGGCCCCCTTACCTGGCGACATTTTGTCTGAGCTGGCCGGACATCTGGCCCATTTGCCCGGACATTTATAAAGATGGGGATACTTGTGTTACACCTCCCCACTGACATCTTAGTATGTCGGCGCCTTTCAACTTCGGACATTTTCAGACAACCTGGCAGCAAGCCAGCGGGGTGTCTTAGAAGTCCAGGGCTGAATATACGCCATTACCTTTGCAGGAATTTCCTGCGCACATTTCTAACGACAGTGATTATAAATTAAGCATTTCCTCTGTCTCTGGCATGTTACATGAAAATCCCAATATGCCTACAATGTTGGTACAATTAAAATAGGGGGACTTTAAGGCATCAATTTGTATATACAGCAACTCTATAAAAATTGCGCAATATGTTATTTCCTGATTTTACCTGAACAGCACTCACAGCAAATCTCAGCGCTCTAGGAGCTTCATAGCGAAAGTTAGCTAAAAGTCGCTTGCTTATGCTGCTAGCTGCTAGGTTTTAAAACCATTTTCCTTTGCATAGTTACAGGAAAACACTGCCACAGTAATACCTTTTACATTTAGAACCACATTAGTCTCGCCACCTTATACCTGGTGGGAGACACACATACATTTATATTGAAGTTAAAGTGTTCATGTCATTACTGAGTTGCAGAGCCGACAATCTATGATTCCCCAATATGGCTCAGGATATGTTGATAGTTACCTACAAGATTTTGTTAAGTCTATGCAGTTAAGTATATGTTAGCAGAAGTGATCTCCTTGATCAACTATAATCTGTGAATTTGCAGAGAGGTTACATCTGGCTAGATGTGACCTCTCTGTACATGATTATTGCACACCATCATGGGATGGCAGCTGTGAGGTTTTATTTGGAACACTCTTCTGTCTCACTTACACAGAGCACTTTCATTCTGGATTGCATTCACTTTTTATTAACTCACAATTACTTTTTGTTTGATGGGGCTTTCTATCTCCAAATACGTGGTACTGTCATGGGCACCAGTTTTGCCCCTTCCTACGTCAACCTGTTCTTTGGTTGGTGGGAGTCGGTCCACGTGTTTGGAGTATGAAACCCCTATCGACTATTTATCACTTTTTATAGGCGGTCTATAGACGACCTTATTTTTATTTGGGATGGAGATGTGGATTCCCTGTTATTATTTATAGACTATCTAAACAATAACGATCTAAATTTAAAATTCACTTACACTTATGATTTTCACCATATACACTACTTAGATTTACTTTTATTCATTGATATTAACATGATTATTAGTTCTGATGTATATAGGAAGATTAACTCACTTAACTTTTTTTTGAGGGCAGACAGTTGTCAACCCAAGCCCCTTTTAAGAGGGGTTCCAAAAAGACAACTGATCAGATTAAAATGTATATGTTCAACAGATGAGGATTTTACAAAACAATCAAATGAACTTTGAGGCAAGAGGCTATTCAACCTCGGATCTCAGGAGGTCATTGGCATAAGTGACAGGTATGAGTAGGAGGGATCTGATGAATAAGCAAAGGCAAAAGCCAAATCGAAGTTGGGATGTCAAAAACCCTATGTTTATTATAGTACACAGGCAAATTTTATCAAAAATATTGACAAAAAGCATTGGGGAGCATTTTGTCAGCAGATCAAGCTCAAACAAGTGTATGTGGATGGCCCCCGCTTTGTTTTCAAGAAAGCAAAGACGATTGCCAATCATGTCTCTGCTAGTATTTTTGCATCAAAGAGAAGTTCCATAGGTGCCAATTTACCCAAAGGCAGTTTCAAATGTTTACATTGCATTTCTTGTTCACATATGAATCCATGTTCCACGTTTACAGTATGTCCTTTAATACAGGACAGAGGTTTCCTATTACTTCCTTCATCAATTGTAATACTACATTCACAGTCTATCTTTAAGGGCTGTGGATGTGGAAAACAATATGTCGGTCTTACTACAGGGGCGATAAAGGCACGTATTAGAGAACATCCCAGACTCATTAGGATGGGTGACCTCACACATCCGGTAGCACACCATTTCACTACTTGTAAATTTGGGAATGTTGATAAATTTACATATATGGCAATAGAACATGTGCCCAAACAAATTAGAGGTGGTAAAAGGACAAACGATAGTTGTATTGGATATTTACGCTTAAAACTATGATACCACATGGCTTAAACTTTGATTGGGATCTGGGCACATTCTTACATTAAGATGAATCACTTTCGATGTAAATTAGCTATGGATAACTGTGATACTGTACATTAATATTTCCCATAGATTGTGCTATATGTCATTGTCTCATCATCGAGCCTGTATTTTCGTATGTGTGATGGTAGGTACTGTACATGTGTATTTACTGAGATATCTCCCATTATCACTCCATGGGTATACAACAGAGACTGCGACTATTGTATTGTATTGTATTGTATGTCTTGTATGTCTTTATTTATATAGCGCCATTAATGTACATAGCGCTTCACAGTAGTAATACACGTGGTAATCAAATAATAGATAATATAAATAACAGGTCATGGGAATAAGAGCATCAGACATACAAGTAACATTAAGGAAAAGGAGTCCCTGCTCCGAGGAGCTTACCGTCTAATTGGTAGGTAGGGAGAACATACAGAGACAGTAGGAGAGAGTTCTGGTAAGTGCGTCTGCAGGGGGCCAAGCTATATGTATCATGTGTCCAGTATAATTCACAGTGCTATTCATATGCTTCTTTAAGCAAGTGTGTCTTAAGGTGGTCTTAAAGGTGGATAGAGAGGGTGCTAGTCGGGTATTGAGGGGAAGGGCATTCCAGAGGTGCGGGTCAGTCAGTGAGAAAGGTTTAAGGCGGGAGAGGGCTTTAGATACAAAGGGGGTAGAAATAAGACATCCTTGAGAGGAACGCAATAGTCGGGATGTTGCATAACGAGAAATTAGGGCTGAGTTGTAAGGAGGAGCAGAAGAGTGTAAAGCTTTAAAAGTGAGGAGGAGAATTGAGTGCGAGATGCGGGATTTGATCGGAAGCCAGGAGAGGGATTTCAGGAGGGGAGACGCGGAGACAGATTTAGGAAAGAGTAGAGTGATTCTGGCAGCAGTGTTTAGGATAGATTGTATGGGAGACAGGTGAGAGGCAGGAAGGCCGGACAGCAGGAGGTTACAGTAATCAAGATGGGAGAGAATGAGGGTCTGAGTCAGAGTTTTAGCAGTCGAGCAACAGAGAAATGAGCGTATCTTAGTGATATTGTAGAGGAAAAAGCGACAGGTTTTAAAAACGTTCTGAATGTGAGAGAAGAATGTGAGAGATGCGTCGAGTGTGACCCCTAAGCAGCGTGCTTGGGCTACTGGGTGAATGATCATACTTCCAACAGTAATGTGGAAGGAGGGAATAGGCCAGGTTTGGGAGGAAGTATGAGGAGCTCTGTTTTTGCCATGTTGAGTTTAAGGCGGCGGAGGGCCAACCAGGATGATATAGCAGAGAGACATTCAGAAACGTTGGTTTGTGCAGCAGGTGTAAGGTCGGGTGTTGAAAAGTAAATTTGTGTGTCGTCAGCATAGAGGTGATATTTAAACCCAAGAGATGTTATTCGATCCCCTAGAGAGAGTGTACAGAGAAAAGAGAAGAGGTCCCAAGACAGAGCCCTGGGGTACCCCCACGGAGAGATCAGTAGAGGAGGAGGAGGAGACTATTCTAACACAAACCAGTGGCAATCGCCAAAAAGACCCAGGTACACCCAGGTACATGCGGGGTACATGCCTTAAACTTGACCCAGCATTTCTGCATTGAATGGGACTGCCAGGAACCCCTGCTGTGTTTATCCTATGGGTCATTAGTCACTGCAGAAATGCCTTAAACTTGCCTTAAACTAGCCAGGTTACACCCAGCACATACCCAGAATGTAACCGGGCTAGTTTAAGGCAATCTTTAGAATAGTCGTGGTCTCGTCTGTATATATATATATATATAGAGAGAGATTTTTTTAGCCTACTATTTGAGTTGGTATTTTGAGGTTTCTAACTTCTTCCTTTTCATGTTTTTGTCTCTAACTATAAAGTTTAGTCGACATGGAGTCCATGGTTGGTTTCTCTATTATTATTCCTTGTTCAGAAATTATAAGAAACTGTTCCATAGAGTACTTCCATGGGCTGAGCCTACACAATTATAAGATGTCCACTAGGATTAGATGATGTGTACTTCAATTGTTGGTTTAATACTATGTGATAATTTTCTTTTGGATGACAAATACAAATGATTAAAAGGTAATCTTCACTTCTTAAGGTAATGCATCAATTACATATACAACAGAATTTACAGGGGCATTTATGTACGAACTTTAAAAGTAAAAATTACAACTATGCAATGTCTCTATATGAAGAATAGAGAAGGGTTCGTATATTTTGCTCAGAAAAGGAGGCTTTCATTCAAAAGCATTTGTTTTTAACATACTCTGAATTTCTGTAGTAATTTGGATTTTATTTTGTTAGTTGGTTAGTCTGTATGGTTTCAACAAGTTACTGTGTATCTTTTTCACTCTCCGGGTTCCTATGTTAATGGGTTTTGTGTGTTTTTTATATTCAGTAACAATAAAGTTTTGTTTGTTTTGGTGCGCGCTGACGTCACCTCCCCGTGTGTCGCTTCAGATGGTTTCAGGAAGTGAATGGGGAGGCCTGGATGGCGCAAACGGCGGGTACTTAAGGAACCCAGTGAGTACTGTTTATTATGCACCTTGCTAAAGAGCTGTGTGCTCGAAACGCGTTGATGGGGGCCCCTGGTTGCCCGTTATGTAATTTGCTGCTGATGATCCATTAATTTTTTTATTTTTGGGACACACTCTCTTGCAATCTGATGCTTGCATCCTGATGTACTGCACCGACACACTTTATTCGAGCAAATACCCGGTATGTACCTGGCAGATACCTGGAATGCGCCACTCCTCACCTCTGACAAGCCCCGTTGCATTTGCCTTCCCAGCCTGGGTTCATGCCTGGCTGATGGGCGGCTGATCTGTTAAATGATAATGATTAGGATTTAATAGGCTGCAATGCTTCGTGTGTCTACCAGATGGCATAAATTCATGAATTGTAATGCAGTATATATATATATACTGTGCAGTATTGCAGCCAGCGGGAATAAAATGCTTCAATCCCTGCTTGGAAAATAACTCAATGCACTCGGGCAGAAAACAGTCACAAACCTCAATACACCCGGGTATACCCGAATTCGTGGGACTAGCCAAGCTCGAATAAAGTGTGTCGCCAGTGTAAGTAGTTCTCTTATTTTCCCGAAATCGACTCTATTATATGTGTAGCCATGACTTGTTGTGGCTACTATTCTACTCTGTACTGACATATGAGTCCTGGTAACAACAGGCGGTGTTGGGATCAATCATGGGATTTCCCCACTCAATGCAGTACCCTTGAGCAACAGGGAGGAGGTGGGACCAGGTCTGAGGTTGCCCAATCCTGGGTTCAGACTGGTACCATCCCTCTGCTGTGCTTATGGGGGGTTGCATCCTAAATTATAGTTAGTTGGTCTCTACCATTGAGAGAGACAAGGTATCACACCCATGCTGCTGTGCACTGACAGGCCCAGGTTTCCTTCCCTTTGGGGAAGTGAGTGATTACCTACTGCATACCCCTGGTCCTGCTAGAGGGCAGGTGAAGAATTATGACTGCTGTTGGGGACCTTGACCTGTAGTGAAGGTCCAGGGACCATCTGAGACCAGAATTGTGACTGCATTGGGCAGAGTTGCCAAGTGACTTGCCTGGGACCAGAAGAGAATAAATCCGTTCCTGTTTCATATACCTCCTGCCTGGTGTGTAATCTTTCCGGGAGGCAGTGGAAACTGTTATACTGTGGGAGATAATCTTCATACACCTGGAGCCTACAGAAGATGGAGGCGCTGAGCACGATGAGCTAAATGTCAGGTATGTACCCCAGAAGCCTGTTCTGCAGTACCCCTACAAGCAGCGGACACCTCAGGCTCTTGTGAGCCTACAGGGAGCATGCACCATACACGTGGAACAGGGAAATCCCCCATAGGGTGGGGAAACACCGTTACATATGTTAAAGGTTTAAATTCTCCCAGCAAAAGAAAGTTAGCATTATCTGAATTTCCTCACTTCCAAATAAATACTGTAGGAAATATTAGGTTGCTAGATAGAAATGATAATAATGCATTTTTTTACTCTTCTAAAGTTAAGAAAAATGGCACAACTATTCTTTCTTATACGCACACGCTATTTTAATATTTAGCCCAAAAATGCAATATATTTTTGTTACGAATACTATAATAGGTGTGAAATACACTTATTTTTCCTTATGCCCCTTATATTGGTCAAAGATAATTTTAGAAAAAATATTTTTTTCAACTTGCTTCCTTTAGGATTGGTAATTTGATTTTGGGGGGGTTGAATTTAACACTTTATTTAATCCTAAAAGATTTACTTATCCATGTAAAAGTTTGATAACTAGTAATTGGTTTGCTGTACAGTACGTATGCTTGGAGAGTAACTAATGCTTCGACAAGGGATCATACTTTTTCACATGGTCAGAATTGACTACTGTATATAATATGTTTGCTTACTAGAGGTTAGTCAGTAAATCAATTTCTATCAAAATAGGGAATTACTGTAAGTAATATCTTCCTTATGTTCAACCTCCTTACTCAAAAGCTTAAGAAAGTTCTTAGCAAAAATGTTATGAGAAAGGAAATAAGAAATACAAAATGCTAGAATATAGGCTTAGAATTGGAATATTCATCAAGAATATTAAAACATTAATACACTAATGCGCTATCTTTGGTATGCACACTGCTTTGACTGCATTCTTTGTTTGAATAATGTATTACTTTTTTAATATTATAGATGAATTCAGTCAGTTTTACACATCTCTATAAAACTTAGGAAATACATTAGAACAAGCTCCTGACCTAAAAGTTTATACATACCTGTAAAAATATCCTTTACCTAAAATCTCCCGTGATATGAAGAATGTGGATTTAACTACAACAGAAAAGGAAGTAGAAGAAACAATTAATCAATTTAAGTTTAGCAAAAAATGGTCTAGTTGTGCTGACTCATTTTTTACTATAGAAATTGTGATGCAATTTTAACTTCTAACTTAACTAGTTTATTTAACTCTGCAAATGTGCTAAAACAATGGCTTAAGCTACAGTTATGTATAAGAAAGATAAAGATGATCACAATTGTGCCAATTATAGGCCAATTGTAAAATGGATCTTAAAATCTTAGATCCTTGTTCATAGATTAAGCAGAGTCCATTCTTCCCTTGCAGACATAGACCAAACTGGATATGTCCCTTGGCAGGAAACGAATGATAATATTAGGAGGGTAATTAACCTAATTCAGAATTCTAAATGTAATTCTAACCATATCACAGCCATGTTTCACTACCTCAATGCTAAAAATATTTTTTGGAAGTTTTAGATATGGTGTCCTTACAAATACAGTACAGTGAATACAATGTTAATGCTGCACACCATATAATCATTTAACAGAATCTTGCTGTTACCGGTGCTCCTGGTCCAGGGGAGTCCCTGTCAATGAAAAAACTCCAGAATCAGCAAAAAAGGGAGAGAGGTTCAGGGCACTACGGATTTCACAAGATGTGCTTATCTAATACATTTTTGAAATCCGTAGTGCCCTGAACCTCTCTCCTTTTTTGTCCTTACAAATATAGCCATGGACCTCAGTACTTTTATACCTATCCCTCTGCTAAAGTCAGAATAAATGGCCTCTCTTCTCAAACGTTTCAAATATTGAATGGAAATTGGCAGGTTTGCCCCGTTTCTCCTTAAATCTTCCATCTAAAATGGAACATTTTGCAAATAGATTTCACAATAACCTTAAAGGAGAAACTACAGAGTGGTTTTTCAGTTGAAAATCTCCCCTCCCCCTCCCCCCTTAAACAGTGTCTGTCAAAAGCCATTAAGGAGTTAAGGAACTGAATTTAAGTGCCCAAAAGGAAGAAGTTTATAATAGACTTTAATAACTACAACTGTTGACAAGTATATCACGGGCATATCAATAAACTTAGCAGAGGGACCGATTAGAACCCAGATGACCACCACATCAGACCAGGACACTTAGGTGGAGCAAGTGTAACACCTCCTCTGGCCAGACCAGGTGACAAAACACAGACCGATGTTCCAGTGTTTCAAGCATCAAAGGCTCACTGAGAATGAGAGATCAGAGAATCTAGAGGTAAATATCTCAAAACATGAACTAATACAACTTGAGGTTGCTGATCTAAACTAGGATCTGACTTTTATACCCAATAAAAATTTGGACTGGTTTAATTTATTTTGTAACATCAGGCTTTAGGCCTTTTTTTACAACTAATATTTGCTACTCTAATACCTGTATGTCTGTCGCAGTGGAAAATGTGGATCTATCTGGTACTACTATGGAGTCTTCTGGTGTGGATACTAACTCTATTGGCATTTGTCGAAAGACCTCAAACAGAAGTACATTCCTGTTTCCCCAAAACAATCATACAATTGAGACTTTTATTAAAGTAGTGACTTATGACATTGATAAGCATAGGACAATTCCAAAAGTACAGGGAAACAGCCTTAGGCGAGGAGAAACCTGTTTGTGCAGCCAACAAAACACATTCAAACAATTTCTTCAACGGTCTCCTCAAAGATAGAAATACAAAGTAGAGCTTTACTCACAAGTTCATAATGAAATTATTCCTTAAGGTGACAGCCAAGAACAGTGGAAAGATGATGGAGGAAAGTTATGAAAGGTCCATATGGGACCTGAAATGTTGTCTTTCCACTGTTCTTGGCTGTCACATTAAAGGAGAATTGCATTATGAACTTGTGAGTAAAGCTCTACTTTATATCTCTGTCTTTGAGGAGACCTACCCTTTGAAGAAATCGATGTATGTTTGTATGTATGTATGTATGTATGTATGTATGTATGTCTTTATTTACTAGTATACTGTATAGCACCATTAATTGATAGATAAGCGTAGGACACATGTACAGAAACACTAAAGACATTCATGAAAGAGATGAGGGTTATTTCTGACCTACTGTATGTAACTTACAAGACTCTGTCATCAAGCCTGCAGATACAGAGTCCTATTGGACAGGAGTGGAATTGATTAGTTTTAGTTACTGATAATGAGCGTGGACTAGCTGTGCCTCAGTAGCTGTTTGTGATCTTCAAGGGCACCCACTATTGGTCAGTAGGTATTGTCATGCTGTGCTCACCACAAACAAGACTACGGTGCTGAGAAGGGAAAGGATAATATGACACCCACAGTCACGGGGGCGCGTCTGGAGTGTAGAGTACATCGGAATAGCCGGGTAGGGGTTGGAGAGGTACGGATCGTCGTTACACTTGCCGGGGTCAGAGGAGGAGAGGTACGGAGCATTGCAGGTACTATTAGCCGGGTCCGGGATTGGAGAGAGTAGAGTTGTCGTGGTCCGTTTGCCAAGGTCAGGTTTGGAGAAGAGCAGATAGTCATGGAAAGCCGGGTCGGTTCACAGAAAGATAAGCATCATGGCAAGACAGGACAAGACTGTGGAGGCAAAGAAGAGGTGAGTGCAGCGCAACTAGAACTATGCTCAGCTAAAGTGGTAGTGGCTCAGCTAAGCATATATAGATGAGAGCATCCAATGGGAAAACAGCAGCGTGGGGGTGTGTGCAAAGCAAGGCAGTGATAAGAGGCAGGATAACAAGGCTCAGGTGAGCTACCTGGGATAGAGCCTGTGTGTGTGCCTGCACGTGTGTGTTGCCCATGCCCACGTCCTCGCGAAGGGACGGCTTTAAGGGGCTGGAGTGGGTAGGGGCGTTCCTAAAGCAAGATGGCCACCAGAGGGTCTAGTTGGACCCGCGGAGGCAGGGGTGGATCTCAGGAGAGCACTGGCCACTGTAGCAGGTGAGTGGGGAGTGCACCAAGGTTGGTGTGGCTCCCCAAACATTACAGTACCCACCCTCTTCAGAAGCGACTTCCAGGTGATTCCAAGCCGGCTTGTGAGGATGCTTCTGATGAAAAGCCTAAATGAGTCTGGGGCGTGAAGCTGGTGGTGGTGAACCCAAGACCGTTCTTCTGGTCCATTGCCCTTCCAGTGGACTAAGTACTGTACCATCCCTCTGGAGATCCTGGAATCCACAATGGTTTGGACCTCGTACTCCTGTTGCCCATCTATGAGTAGTGGAGGAGGTGATGAGGTGGTCTGGAAGGTGGGATTCAGCAGTGAGACATGAAAAGCTGAGGGAATCTTCATTGAGGATGGAAGACGAAGCCGGCATGCCACCGGGTTGATCCTTTGTATCACGGGATACGGGCCGAGGAATCTACGTACCAGCTTAGGCTTAGCCACCTTGATGCGGATGTTTTTTGAAGACAGCCAAACCCTCCCGGGCTGAATTCTTTGATCTTTTGACGGAGTCAGTCTGATTCGATCTTTTGCCTACTGGTTGCGAATCTCAGATTCCCTGAATCTTCTTCCATAAATCCTGAAGGAAGTGAATTCTATTAGCCACGGCTGGTACCTTGGAGGAAGAAGAGGCCAATGGGGGTTGGGAAAGGTGGAATCGATAATTGATAAAGAATGGTGACTCTTGGGTGGACACATTGCGCAGAGATTTGTGAGCAAATTCAGCCCATGGCAGAAGGTCTTCCCAGTTGTTCTGGGAGTCGGAAATGAAACAACGCAGATACTGCTCCAGAGTTTGCTTTGTTCTCTCCGTCTGACCGTTTCTTTGTGGATGGTATCCTGATGAAAAGTGTAACAAGATGCCCAGCCTTTGAGAGAAAGCATGCCAGAACCTGGAGATAAATTGTGACCCCCGGTCTGAGACTATGGTCTGAGGAACCCATGTAGGTGGAAGATCTCCTGAACAAAGATATCTGCAGTTTGGAGGAGCTTTGAAGTCCTTTCAAATAAATAAAATGTGTCTGTTTAGAGAATCGATCAATGATGACGAGAAGCGTGTTCATCCATTTGGACGGAGGTAGGACTACCTTGAAATCCATAGACAAATGGTTCCAAGGGCGGTCCGGAATTGGGAGTGGTTGTAGGAGTCCCAGGGGTCTGCACCATGGTATATTGTTGCTGGCACACGAAGCAAATGCTTGAAAGAACTTCTTGATGTCTGCCTCATACCTGGCCACCAAAAGGTTCGCTGTGCGAGGTCAATGGTCCTACGAATGCCTGGGTGTCCAGATGATTTAGTGGAATGACACAATTCCAGGACCCTTTTTTGTATAGAGGCGACCCTCTGGAACTTTGAGACCCTCTGGGATATGGGATTGATCCTGGCGGATCTTGTCCATAACATCAAATGAGTTAGCAGAGATAATATATTTATAAGGGAGCACTGTCTCCAATAGATCTTCAGACTTCTCCTCAGCGAGGAACCATCGTGAGAGAGCATCCGCTTTAAGATTCTTGGATCCCGGGACAAAGGAGATGATGTAATTAAAAGAGGAGAGGAAGAGTGACCAGCGCGCTTGTCGGGTTCCTAGGCAACGAGCGCCTTCTAAACAAAGGAGGTTCTTATGGTCGGCTAATATAGTAATGGGATTTCCCGTACTGTACCTTCCAAGAGGTGTCTCCATTCCTCAAAAGCCAGCTTGCTTGCCAGTTGTTCCTGATTCCCCACATCATAGTTTCTCTCAGCTGAAGAAATGTTTTTTGAAAAAAAATGCACACGGATGCAGTCTTGCCAATGGCGATTTTCTTTGAGATAAGATGGTCACGGCCCCAACGTCTGATGCGTCTAACTCCAGTGTAAAGGGTAATTTGGGGTCAGGGTGGGTGAGGATAGAAGCAAACACAAAGGATTTCTTCAGATGGTCAAAGGCTAAGATGGCAGCTGTGGGCCACAAGATGGTTACGCCTTTCTTGGTTAAGGCCATGATGGGAGCTACCATAAAAAAAAAAACCCCTCAGATAAATCTGCGATAATAGTTTGCGAATCCTAAGTAGCTTTGGTTACCTTTGAGAGTGGTCAGACGGGGCCATTCTAGGATAGCTTTAAGTTATGTGGATCTACCGAAAAGCCGGAATCTGAAATGATACAACCAAAGAATGCCATGGAGGTCTGATGGAATTGACAGTTTTCCAATTTGGCAAATAGGTAATGCACTTGGAGGCGTAACAGTACCTGTTTAACGTGGGTGACGTGCTCCTGGGTAGACTGGGAAAAGATCAAAATGTCATCCAGATAGACAATGAGAAATTTGTTGAGGATGTCCCAGAATATTTAATTGACGAAGTCTTGAAATACAGCCGAGGCATTGCAAAGTCCGAAGGGCATGACTAGATATATATAATGGCCATCCCGGGCATTGAATGCCGTTTTCCATTTATCGCCTTGGTGTATTCTCACCAAATTGTAGGCACCCCGCAAGTTCAATTTAGTGAAGATAATTGACCCTTGTAGATGGTCGAAGAGTTCAGTGATCAAGGGTAATGGGTAGCGATTCTTTATAGTAATCTTGTTGAGACCCCTATAATCAGTGCACGTTTGGAGAGACCCGTCCTTTTTTTTGACGAAAAATAAGCCGGCTTCCGCTAGGGAAGAAGATTGCTGAATAAATCCCTTCTCAAGGTTCTCTTGGATGTACTCGCTCATAGCCTTGGTCTCCGGAAGGGAGAGTGGGTAAGATATTCCTCTAGGAAGTACCGAGCCAGCCAACATGTCGATCGGACAATCGAAGAGGCGATGTGGAGGTTGCACTTTAGAGCGTACTTTATCGAACACATCACAAAATTCTTCGTTCACCTCTGACAGAGAGTTTGCCTACTTCCCGGACGTGCACAAGCCCCCAACCTTGTGAACCGGCATAAGACAGGATTCCGCACAACGGGTACTCCACTGGAGGATTATGGTGTTGGAGCCATGGAAGACCCATAATTACCTCAACTGCAGGGGTGTGAATCACGTCGATGTGAATCTCCTCCTTATGGTTTTCTCCCGTCTGCAAGCGGAAGGGGATGGTCTGTAGGGAGATATAGGTTGGTTGTAGCGGTCATCCGTCGATGACCTCCAACCCCAGCGGTACCTTCTTGTGGATGAGTGGAATGTTATTCTGTTCTGCGAAGGTCTGATCGATAAAGTTACCTCCCGATCTAGAATCCACAAAAGCCATGGCAGTGACGTGAAAATTCTTCCCGGACAGGACTACTGGTATCATAATCCGTGTTGGCAGACTCTCTTTGGTGATAGGGGAGATGGACAGTGTTCCCAACAAGACTCCCCAGGATCTCATTGGGAGTTAGCATTTCCCAGCTATGTGGGGACACACGAGCACTTGATGGCCGGAATTGCCACAGTAGAGACAAAGGCCAGCACTGCGGTGGCGTTGCTTCTCGGATGAGGATAACGGTTACCCCCAAGTTGCATGGGTTCCGGAGCATCAGCATGGGAAAATACTGGGGCGATGAAGCGAGAAGGAGGAGATCTCGGTCTCCGCTGTTGATGATGGCAACGTTCGGCCCTCCTCTCCTGCAGGCGTTGGTTCACCCGAATACAGACCGCAATCAGCTCGTCCAGATCAGTGGGGCATTCCTGGGCTGCAAGTTCGACCCTGAGGTTCTCTGCAAGGCCTTGCCAGAAGGAGGAGGATAAGGCCTCATTGTTCCATCCTGTCACAATAGTGCGGAACCCTACAGAACTCCCTGGCAAAGAGGCCGATGTCCTGTGTAAGGTCTGATCTCTGCTCCCAGATGGGGGGAGCACACGCCAAAGCATTGTCCATAAGTAAGGATATGATCTAGGCCACCTTGGATCTTGGAGAGACAAAACTAGAAGGTGTGATCACAAATTGGATAAAGCATTGGTTTAAGAAGCCTCTACACCCATGGGGATCTCCTGCGTAATGATTAGGTGTCAGTAAACAAGGTTCAGTAGAAGTAATGGCGGGAATCGGGGTGGCAGAAGCAGTGGCAGTTGCCGGTGGGCTACATACGGAAGGAGCGGTCTGTGGCTGCACAGTGAGGGAATGGAGGCTCTGCTGTAGCAGGTCCATCCAGCGGTCATTCTGATCTAGCCAGAGTGAGAGAATATATACATTGTTAGTCCTTGTCATGGGAGATCAGGTTTATTAATACCTTTTTTACCGGGATCATATGATTGAGCAAAACAATCCATTGTACAATCCATTTAACTGTTACCATGCTCAGTAGCACTCATTTTGGCATAAATATATATTCATGATGTGGTGGGAGTAGGAGTTTGAGCTAGCTGGGAATGTGTGTGTGTTAATCAATTTCTGACTGGTAACAGTTAAATGGAGGTAGGTGGCACCTCCCCCAGAGCTCACCCCTCCCCACCTTTTTAACTTGGGAGATTCTGGCATTTTGCTGAATGGACAAGACTCACTGTAGTTGCTTCCCCTCATACAGAGGTAACAGGAAGGGTTCACAGTTTTAGTGTTAGGACCTGCATTTGTGGTTATACCTTGACGTTTGGTATACAGGCTTACGACGCCTTGGACAAATGATTTAACTAAATATCCATGTAATTACTATTATTATTGAAGTAATTAAACTTTATACTTATTACCATACTGTGTGTGTTTTGTCAATTTGAACTAGCATTGGGCACCCCTGTCTTTTGTGATATACATTTGCCACTCTCAGTAGCACTCATTTTGGCATAAATATATATTCATGATGTGGTGGGTGTAGGAGTTTGAGCCAGCTGGGAATGTGCGTGTTATTTAATTCGGCATGGAATTCCACCCGCGACCACTACGTTCCGTTTTCAGAACTTGGACCCTGAAAAGCAGGATTTTTCTCAAATAAATGCCTTGAAATCTCTGAAGCCGGCTCGCGTCTGTTTCTTCCAGAGCATCTTTGAATTTGTCGCTGATGGTTTGGCGCTTAGAATCTGAGGTTCTGGTTGGCTGCAAGGTTTCTTATAGGTTTTGGGGTCCCATTCACAAATCACTACAGCCAATCAGCGCGTGGGAATTTCTCTGCCAGCCTATCACCGATTTGCTGATATACTGAAGCCGGGCGGGCACCGATTTAAATTCTGCAAAAGGGGCATGCGCCAACCAGGCATCTATGCCTCTTAGTTAAAGAAAATAGATTGTAATGGCACTAACTTGTGCACAGTGTCCTATAAAAATAAAACAATATAATGTAAAATATATATAAGAAATAAATATCTTAGGTGAATAATTAATGTGAACAGTGATCAATTAGTAAATATAGTGACACAATCAATTCCACCACCCAGTGTGAAAGTGCTAATTGAAAAGCTACTCAAAGCTACTTCAGCCTCCTGAAGAAGTCGTACCGACGAAACGCGTTAAATCAGTGTCCAGTGTTCATTCAGTGCAAGTGTGTGACGCGAAGCCCTGGCAACCGGAGATCCTCCAGCACAGTCTTTCCGCCCTCAACCCTACATAGCCGGAAGTGACGCCGTAGCAGTTGAGACGCGGTGTGGAGTGGGGTGTACCGGTGAATTGCCCATATTTCAATCGGGATTTCGTACCATGACTGCGTTTTTATATTCCATGTGAGTGCATATCCATATGCTTTATCTGTTGTAACTCTCAATACATTTTGAAACGTATTGCGCAATTAGATTCTCTTGTTATATCTTGGGTGTATCTATTACGACGGAGAGGAGGAGAGAGAGAAAGGGGTCTGCATCTGTGGATGTCCTGATTTATTGCTCTGTTCAGAGAGAGGAGTATCTCTGTACTGCCTTATTGATAAGGAGAAAAGGCCTTATTGATAAGGAGAAAAGTGTGAGTGGATATTTTTCACTTCTAAGATAATTACACCAGGTTGAAACTGTACCATACCATGTTGCTTTTATTGTTCTCTTAAATAGTGATGACGTGAACATTGGCGCTCCCTTGAACCTTTGAAGAATCTATGCCTCTTAGCATATTGAGCCCCCCTCCTTCCCCCCCCTGCTGCCCAGGCTCCACAAAATCTGGGGATGGGCAAATAGTGGCTGGATTGCCCTTTGTGCTATCAGATGGGGGTACCTGAGTGTAACTCCAGTACTCTGCCTGCCCTAACACCTTGGCATCCATGAGGCTTTCAAGTCCAGGTCCCGCATAGACACAGTGGCACCAAGCCTGATGGCCATCTGGTCTCTCGGAACCCAGGACTTGGAAATCCCACAGTTCATATACAATGCATCAAACATATATACATGTAGTAAATGTACACTTTAATAAAATATGCTTTTTACACTTTATTGGCTAAAATTTCTAAGTCTGTTCTGGTGCGAGGGATAGAATGATAATATTTACTTTATACTCACTAGCCTTCCCTAACACTCTGTAAAAACCTGACCTGTTATTTTACCAAAACCTCACAGCTTTGCAACTTAGCTGGAGTATCTCTTGAACCCCTATACTGGATACATGGTGATCTGGGCATATAACAGGCATCCCACCTTTAAACTCGGGATCCCGGGTATGTTGCAGGGATACATTAACCCCTTATGCCACATTTACCTTTCTGGACTGTGTTGCAGCAGGAATCCTAGTGGTGAGTCGCAAGAACATTTTCAGGGTAGGAGTTTGACAGGAGCATTGTGCTTCAATGTATTAGAGAATCTTACCTGATTCCCAGGTACATCTTTGGGGTATCCTGTAACTCAGAACCCCGCTACATAGCTGCAATTTGTAAAGACTTTCTCCGTCAAACCCACCCTGAAACTCATAGCCTAGCAATTCCGGCTTGTTGGCACCCCTGGAAAGGTGAAAACACAAAAAGCTCTATTGTCGCATAATTTACACACAGTCACAGTAATGCATATACGACAGCCAGGTCCAAGAGATGACACTCTAGGACCCCAAAACATTGATCATTATTGAGCCTTGTTACCCCCTCACAGTCACAGTACTATGTTACATTTATTCAGATACTAAATTTAAAATGTTCATTAGTAACCTGACAGGACGGACGGTGGTGACAGATCTGCTATATTTGTACCAAAAATGATAGACATGCAAATGCAGCTATTCTCATCTGTTTACAATTTCAGCGTGTGATCGCTCCGTCGCTGTGTTTGTCAAACAGCCTCCCGCAGGTACTTCTGCATGATGACGTCACTCCGTCAAACCACCTGCTTTGAGAAAGCACTGATTAGCGCAAAACGTGCGCCAGGTGGTTTGTGACGTCATCATGCGGAAGTACCTGCAGGAGGCTGTTTGACAAACACAGCGATAGAGTGATCACTTGCTGAAAGTGTATACAGATGAGTATAGCTGTATTTGCCTGTCTATAATTTTTGGTACAAATATAGCAGATCTGTTACCATCTGCCGTCCTGTCAGGTTACTAATGAACATTTGAAATGTAGCCTCTGCTTAAATGTTACATAGGACTAACAATGTATATATTCACTAACGCTGGCTAAGACTTGAATATTGAATACTGTGAGCCACGATTAGATACATATGCATACTAAAAGCACATAGTTAAGAGTGTCGGCTATGATGTTTGCTGGGTACTTGCAGCTACAATTATACTGCTATTCATACGATCTGATGCTATAACTGGATACGGTCTGTGAACCGTGCCTCGAGGCAGGGATACACATTAGAGTGTGTCTGAATGCAGTATGAGTAAATATACAGATGCAGCCATGAGTATCCGAACACTTGCCTTGGAAAATCTGGGGCAATCTCCCAGTAATGCTGCAACATTTAAATGACATTTCTGCAGACAGACTAATGGCCCATTGGATTAACACAGCGGGGGTCCCTGGTAGTCCCATTCAAACTGAATGGGACTGCCAGAAATGTCTGCAGAAATGTCACAGAAATGTTGCAGTATTACTGGGCGATTGCCCCAGATTTTCTAAGGCAAGTGTTCAGATACTCGTGGCTGCATCTGTAGGTTACAGCAGAGTCTATAAAGGCACAGGATATTGATACAACTACTCTCTTCCATGTCTTATATAATTAATTACGTTTCTTACAGTTAACCAGCAGATCAATAGAATGCATGGACCAATGCTGGTGTTTTATTGATCCAAGGATATTTCTGAACAACTACTGAACACTTTATCATGACAGTCTCTGTTGATTTATAGACACAAAATGAAGTTGTACTAATTATCTTGATGTTACATCTTTGAGACTATAACTGGATGCGGTCATTGAACTGCGTCTCTTGGCATAAATGCATGTTTAGGTGTGCCGATAAATAGGGGGTCAACTGACATATCTATGCCTTGATTTTTAGTCCAACAACAAAATATTGGTTATCTACTATGATTTCATCAAAATCATTAATTATATCCTATACTTTACTGTGAGTAGATGGGAAACGTTGTTTAACCTATTTGCCAGCATGTGTAAGGAATCGGGGAACACATCCCTTGCGACATGTTCCCTCCTTACCTGTCTCCACACAGACCTCCGCTCCGGCACAGCGCATGCGGCGCGCTCACGTGTTGCCGTGCACAGCTCCTCAGCTGCGTTGCAAGATCTCCTAATGCCCACTTGTCTCCTACAGCCTATTCTGGCCTCTGCAGAGGCCGCGCCTCAGCTCCACCTCCTTGGCTATTGGTTCCTGTTCCTGTTATATACCCCACTCATGCTAGAGTCATTGCTGAGCATAACTTGTTGTAGCCTTGTGCTCCTGCGTCTGTTGTGCCTTGCTCCTGTCTCGCTTTCTCTTGCAGTTTTTGGATTCTACATGTACCGACCCGGCTTGACTTCCGAACCCCCTCTGGACATTGACCCTGGCTTACCCTTGACTCTTTGTACCTCTCCAACACAGACCACGGCTATACGGACTTCTACTATTCTGACTTCTCCTACCCCAGACCATGGCTTTACGGACTTTTACTATTCTGACCTCTCCATCCCAAGACCTTGGTAAGTATCTGGACTAACCCGCTCTCTCCAACCCAGACCCGGCTATGTTGACAATCCACCTGCCAGGCACGCTTCTGCTGCTGTGGGTGCATAGTTCTATACTTCCCCACCACAGTACCGAGGTCCTGCCTTGCTCATGGGTAGCGCAAGCATTACAATAAGTTCATTGATTGTATTAGCATGTTACCCCAAAACATTAATAGTTATGCTATGGTTACATCACTTAAGTGTGCCTTGCAGATAAATACATTTTAAACAAATGGATTTTTGTGTATTTATGTACTGTCATTAAGTAAGCTCATTCACTTTATAGTGATTCTGTGCACAGAGTTATAGGTGCGTTTTCTTCTATCTCTGCGTTTAAGTAAATAAATCCCACTATATTCTGATGTGGTATAGATTAAATTAATTGAGCTTTGAATTAATACTGTATGTGAATATACGACATTGACAGCTGCACTTTTTGATATAATAGGGATTCTACAGTATATGACATTAAATGAGGTAGTGTCCGTCTGAGCACTGTGTACAACGTTAGTATCTTATAAGCATGTGGTTTAAAGGATTGGTCGTAGATATGATTACCAATTCCCTCTTTACAACATTATTTTAAATTACCATTAAAAGAGTTTTAATTATGACAATTTTCCTATTTCATACAGTGAGTGCATTCAGTAGAACCTTTGCTTGTGCTTTCAATAACATAAACATAAGCCATGTTTCTTAATGTAAAGAGCATAGCGTTAACTATAATCACCATTATTGATAAGGACATGTAAATGATATGCAAATGAGGCATTATCAAAACATTTCATAGCAACTAAAGATTGCTAAGATTAACGTTAGGTTAGATGTAGGTCTTATCTAAACCTGGCATTACTCACATCCAGACCCAGAAAAACAGCTTTTGCATGGTCTGGATGGGTGTAAAATCACAGCTAGACATGATTTAACTAACATAGGGGGCTATGCACTAAGCTCCGAGCTTTCGCACTGGCCTGAAAAAAAATTGCACGTCCGATAAAAATTGAAGCTGGAGGCACAATTCACTAAGGCCCTGAGCCCATTTTCTATCGGACGTGCCCAAAACTGGCTTATCGTGCGTGCAATGTTTTTTCCCTCTGCTAGCGCACTGAAACTTCACGTACGATAGCTGAAAGAAAAAATAAACCACCTGTAACATTTGCATGGAGATTCTGCATCTTCATGCAAGGCTGTTACATGCGATCATACTCAGAATAAATATATTTTAATAATAGTGTACATGAGCAGGGGGTCTCCGGAGCTGAGCCGCATTGGTTTCAGGTCCGGGGATCCCCTACTTCAGGAGATACATGCCCCGTTATGGGGTGCCGGAATCCCCAGCACTTTTAAAGCTTCCGCGTCACGTGACCGGGACATTTAAATTCGGCAGGGGATACCGGCACCCCATAACGGGGCCTGTATCTCCTGAAGTAGGCGGTCCCTGAGGCTGAAACCAATGCGGTTGTTGGGAGAGGAGAAATCATTTATTTTTTCAAGTTCTGCAGGTTTAATTTGAAGATGCAATGTGGTTATTTTAAGATTAAGATTTCATGTTTTTATTTATGCATGTTTATGTAATCCTTTAACATTTATTTGTATATTAGTGTTATATATATATATATATATATATATATATATATATATATATATATATATATATATATATATATATATATATATATATATATATATATATATATATATATATATATATATATATAGTAGTATGGTGACCAGGGGATCCTGATAACCAAGAAAGACAACACACCGCACAGATGATATCCAAAAGGTGTGTATTGTGAAACACAGGGCCGCCAACGTTTCGATCCTCGTAACGGGACCTTCCTCAGGGCAGTGCACAACAGACTGATACAAGCACCCATATATACCCCTAATAACAAACAAAAAATCACCTGCAAACAATCATGATTGCATCCACAGGTACAACCCACAACTTATCCCAGCCACTTAAAAATGTTGGTACTAACCAGCACCAATAGAATAGCTTGATCTTAACACCATGCTGGATTGATCACATAATATGCCACTGCTGTCCACGTGGTGACGTCACCATGCTACCTAAACGCGTCATGGCAACCATAAAGAAACATATGCAGGATTAGGAAAAGAAAAAACAACATGCTTGTACATTTCAATCTCTAATGGTGACATATAAAGCACTCACACGAATAGACATAAGCAAAACTGCATTTGGTGGCTGAACCCAATAGTACTGCATTGTACTCACCTCCCTAGATCCTCATAGTTCATGTAGTTGAGATGTAATGGGTGCACGGCCATGCCTAATCCCTACTATTAACCCCTTGTATCCCGATCGAAACCTTAACAAAAAAGGGGGGGGCGCGCTGCACACATTCAGTCAGTATTCACTCCTGCACGCATGTGCAAGAGCCCCTGACAACCCGATCGAATCCATGACAATGGGGGGGGGGGGGCGGGCGCACGGCGCACATACTCAATCTGTATACACTCCTGCGCGCATGCGCACTAACTCCTAACAACCCGATCGTATCCCTGACAACGTAGGGAGAGGTGCGCAAGTTCCCGGCTCTAACTTCACTCCTTCGCGCACGCGCACTGAGTAACCAAATTCTAAACAATGGGGAGAGGAGGGCAAGCATAGTATGTTTACTAAAAGATCGCGCAAGCGCCTGATCCCTTAGCAACCCGATGGCATCCCTACCAACTATATTTCTTATTCGCTGGTAATGCGCATGCTCAGATGTGATCCCTATTCTGCTGTCAGCAAAAAAATACCAATGTTTAAGGACACATGCAAATAGGTCAATGGTGAGCACAGTACAGAGCACTTAATGAAATTACCGCAGACATAATAAATGCTGCCCACTAGGAATGTATATGGTGAATCACAATACTAACACATAATACATAGACCCAAACTGAGTTGTGTATTAATACAATGACCATGTATTGTTTAACCCGTTTGCTGTATATAAATGCAAACCGGCATATAAAGGCATAAGGTATAAATGAAGTATATACATAATTTTAAAAGCCAAAATCTCTCCATACTGGATATCTAGAAGCTCAGTGTAGGCTGTGTTATGAGTTGTTCTGAAACATAAAACACCGAGTGATATAAGACACCCAAAAGTGAAGAAGACAATCTATCAATAAAACCAAAAGGGAAGGGGGTGATGGAGGAACCAGACAGTGCTTGGAATGCATATCAACTAAGTAATAATGATGAACCAATTTACAAAAAACAGCCCAACTTTAAGTACTCATTGAGTCCATATGGGGAAATGGTCTTGAGTTCGTATATTAATCTTGCTTCCTGTTTCAAAAGCATCTTGTTTCTATCCCCTCCACGGGGTGGGGGTTGCACTTGAAGGATGGGCATACACCGCATGGTAGCCAAAGAATGCCGCTTTTCTTTGAAGTGCCGAGCCACTGGCAGATATTTGAGCTCAGTCTGTTCATCCGTACTGTTCAATGCCTTCCTAATGGTGGAACGATGGATCGCAATTCTCTCCTTGAGCATTCGTGTGGTTTTGCCCACGTAGCGTAGACCACATGGGCACGTGATCATGTAAACGACAAAACGTGACTCACAATTGAGGAAATGCTTAATCCTGATTGGAGCCCCGCTATGTGGATGGGTATAACTAGACCCTGTTTGCATAAATCCACAATTGGTACATCCATGGCACCGATACGATCCAGGCTTTCTATTGAGCCAGGTTTAGGAAAGTCCATATTTGTCAACTGGGTCCGCTTGCGTCAGCATATCTCTGAGATTACGTACCCTTTTGTAACAAAACAAGGGGGATCTTTACAGACTTTTCCAATTTTGTTATCATTGGATAAGATATGCCAGTTTTTTTGTACGCTTCGTTTAATACGACTGGACGCGGTGCAAAATGTACTGACAAAATGACACCGTTGTTGAATGGGTTTATTGTTACTTGGATGTAGCAAAACCTCTCTATCCAGGCTTCTGACTTTCTTCAGGGCGTCTTCAATATCTTTACGATCATAGCCCCTATCTTGGAAACGTATCGCCATGTCCGAAAGCGCAGGCTCCAATTCAGCCGGATTTGAGATAATTCTTTTCACTCTGAGGAACTGAGAAAAGGGAAGACCCCTCTTGAGTGGTGTAGGGTGGTTCCTGGGGGCATACAACAATGTGTTTCTATCTGTATCTTTATGATAAAGCCTGGTAGCCAAACCATTGCCAGATCTGTACACTGTGGTGTCCAGGAAGGAAATCTCCGTGTTGCTGAATTGTGCTGTGAATCTGATGGTTGAAGGAATATGATTCAAGTGCTCAATAAATTCTAGGAGCGCAGACTCTGGCCCGTCCCATACAAGGAAGATGTCATCTATGTATCGTAGATATTTCTTGATACATCCTGCATGTGGAGCATCGTGTAGAATATGTGTGTGTTCATACACGTCCATAAATAGATTTGCATACGCTGGGGCCATGTTGGACCCCATTGCGGTCCCACTGAGCTGCAGAAAGATGTTTTTCTCGAATTTGAAATAATTTTTATTGAGAATAATTTCCATAAGCAACATCAAAAATTCAATCCGTGGACCCATATGTGATGTAAAGGCCCCAAACGTAGACCTGATGGCATCTAGCCCCTCTTGGTGGGGTATATTTGTGTACAGACTACTTACATCTAGAGTGACCAGAATGTAATCCATTTTTTCCAGTTTAACGTCTCCAATCTGTAAAATGAAATCTGTTGTGTCTTTAACAAAAGAGCTCATACCCATGACCATAGGCTGAAGAAAAAAATCAATAAATTGGGACAACGGATGACACAGAGATCCTCTTGCGGAAATGATAGGCCTTCCGGGGGGCTTAATGGCTGATTTGTCTATTTTAGGCAGTGTGTACAGGATTGGCAATCTGGGGAAAGGCTGTAACATAAATTTGCCTGTTTCTTCAGAAATCTAATTGTTCTGAACTCCCATCTGTATGACAGAGTCCACTTTCTTTTTATACTCCACTGTAGGATCCCCTGGTAAGCGTCTGTATGTGGATGTGTTGGATAATTGATCCTCTATTTCCATTTTATAGTCAACATACTTAAGTAACACAATGCCACCCCCTTTGTCCGCTGTGCGGATGATAATGTCCTTATTCTTTCTTAGTGTGTCAATAGCTAATTTTTCTTCCCGTGTAATGTTATGGTAGCTCACTTTGTTGGTCTTGATATCCATGCTTGTTTCCTTATCCAAAACATTCATGAAGGCAGAAATATTGTGATTACTGATCTGAGGATCAAAGTTACTACTACACTTAAATGTGTTTGCCATCATTGAGGTGTTTAGAGTAGGCTGTTTGATGAAAAAGTCCTTAAGTCTCAGCTGTCTATGAAACTTATACATTTCCACTTCCCAGTTAAAGCTGTGCTGTATGTTGGTCGGTACAAAACTAAGACCTTTGTGGAGTACACTTAGCTGCGCCGGGGTCAACGTGACATCCGTAAGATTGTATATTACCGTGCTGGCCTGCGTCCGCGAGGTCCTCTGCCTGTCCTGTTTTCGCGCTCTGGATATCGCCGATTTTCGCCCCCCCCTCCTGGTGGGTTCCTTCTGTCTGTATCTGGAAATGGAGGCTTGAAGTGATCGGCGTTCGCTGGACCTAAAAAATCACTTCCAGAGCCCTCAGTGTTATCTGAGAAGTCAGTGTCACTCGTGGGCAGACCTGATCTGTAACCAGACTTCCTAGCACGGGTGGGTTTACTTCTCTGTCCTCCACGGCCCGCATTCAGTTCCCCTAGTCCTAGCAACCAGTGAAAGACCTTACGTTCTTTATAATCAGCTTTAACAAGCCGCAGCTTCTCCTTTTTGTATTTGGTGAGATTCTCCCTATAGTTATCAATTGTGGTTTGTATTTTATCTGTCCAATCAGTGCTTGTATCAGCCGAAAGCTTGTCACCTTGCTTTCCTTGGATCGAATCTATCTCGAGTCGGATTTTAGCAATCTCCTTACTCGGTTGCTCTATGACCAAAATCATAAGGTCACTAGAGCATTTATTGAGGATGGAAATCCATTTTTTACAAAATTCTGGATCATTACGTCCAATAGTGGGCTGATTCCTGATTCTAAAACCACGTGGGAGCAATTTTTCTTTGTGATAATGTGACAGTGTCACCCCATGAAGAAAAAAGTCTACTTCTCGTTTTTTAAGCTTAATAAGGTCATTATAGATGTCACCTGGTTTGTCTGGTCCCAAAACAGATTCAAATGACTCTGTGTACCGTATTTGAGCTATCTGGGCATCACTATAACTGGCAGTGTCAGATAATGTACTGAAAATTCCTGCAAAATCTGCAAATTCCTCCATTAAAAATGGACTCAAAAACAGTCATAAAAAATATGGTAAGCTGTATAAAATTGAGTACCTAAAACTTCAGCTAATGTCAGGGTAGTAAAAATACAGAGCGGTGCAAAAAAAACTCTTAGAAAAATATGGTCCTGGTATGGAGATTTGCACTCACGGTTTGATTGAGAAGGCAGATGCTTGTCCCATATGTTGCATTTAGTAGTATGGTGACCAGGGGATCCTGATAACCAAGAAAGACAGCACACCGCACAGATGATATCCAAAAGGTGTGTATTGTGAAACACAGGGCCGCCAACGTTTCGATCCTCGTAACGGGACCTGATACTGCCGTAACAGGGCAGTGCACAACAGACTGATACAAGCACCCATATATACCCCTAATAACAAACACGAACTATGAGGATCTAGGGAGGTGAGTACAATGCAGTACTATTGGGTTCAGCCACCAAATGCAGTTTTGCTTATGTCTATTCGTGTGAGTGCTTTATATGTCACCATTAGAGATTGAAATGTACAAGCATGTTGTTTTTTCTTTTCCTAATCCTGCATATGTTTCTTTATGGTTGCCATGACGCGTTTAGGTAGCATGGTGACGTCACCACGTGGACAGCAGTGGCATATTATGTGATCAATCCAGCATGGTGTTAAGATCAAGCTATTCTATTGGTGCTGGTTAGTACCAACATTTTTAAGTGGCTGGGATAAGTTGTGGGTTGTACCTGTGGATGCAATCATGATTGTTTGCAGGTTATTTTTTGTTTGTTATTAGGGGTAAATATATATATACAAAAACACAAAAAAGAAAGCGCCCGATCCTATTGCAATATGTCCAAAAAAGTATACATTTATTTCCCTAAAAAATCCAACAAAATGCTAACTCACAAACAACAGATTAAAAAGAGCGTTTTATGAGATATACTCATGCACCGGACGAGGATACAGCTACTCAGCTCACTCCGTGTCTTCACCGCATGGATCTGCAGTGCTCCACTGGGTCTCCGTCCAGCAGGAACTCAGGAAGCGACACTGTAGTTCAGATAGTCCTCCGGAAACAAGGCTGGTGTGAAACAAGTTCCGGGCACAAATGTGTACCGTATCTGAGCTGGAAATAGTTGCCTCTTTCGTTTAATAAGTCCAAGATGCAGAAGGTAAGTACCCACTTCAGCAACGCAACATACACCGTACGCGTTTCTTCACATTACGTGATTTTATCAGGGGATGGATCTAGGATGTAGCATCATTAGTATATGTAGATAAAACAATCCAATCAGAAGAAATCTAGCTAATTGATTTGATTAGTATCAGTTGTGGAAGATTTATGTTACATAACCCTTTGTATACCAGACAGAAATAATCCTAGTGGGTTCACAGCAATATTATGTGACAAAAAGTATAAATAAAAAAACAAATAAATGAATAAATAAAACCTATCATTATATAACCAGTCTAAGATAATAAAAGCAAAAATATATATGAATGAATAAAAGGCAATGGAGAATATATAATAATGACTCCATGATATTTGTATAAAATCTATATAATATCTCTCCCTCTCTCTCATATATTTGAATGTGACTAAGCAATATCAATTAGATGTATGATAGAATACATTACTGTTAGGCACAGAGCTATATAGATGTGCAGTATAGAAAGATACTCTTAGTATATGAATATAAAAAAATATATATTTATATATTTATATATTTTTTATTATATAATTCCTGTGTTTATATTCATGGTTGTATTTCATTTTAGTTTCCTCCCCCTTCCTGTCTCTGTCTCTGTCTCTGTCTCTCTGTCTCTCTGTCTCTCTGTCTCTCTGTCTCTCTCTCTCTCTCTCTCTCTCTCTCTCTCTCTCTCTCTCTCTCTCTCTCTCTCTCTCTCGCATGTTACTGCTATTAAATAGTCTTGCTATTTTTATATTCATATACTAAGAGTTTCTTTCTATACTGGGTGAAGGGTTGGTATCGTTGCAGGGTGGGTTAACCCCTTAATTACTATAGCGGTTATTAACCGCTAAGGTGATTAAGGGGTTAACAGGCCTTTGAAAATATTTGCAATGTTTTTTTGCCAATGGAGGGCGTTTGATGACCGGACTGCCCATCTCATTGCCAAGGGGTAAGTAGAATTCTATTTAGTTACTTTATTTATGCTGTTTTATATGTTTCATAATGGGCAAATAATCATAGTTATTTTGCACATTACTGTACTGTACTGTATGTGTGTGTGTGTGTGTGTCTGGGGGGGGTATTTATGTATTTAAATGTATAGGACAATTTTATGTTTTTTACATACAGGGTTGGTTCCTTAGGTCTGCGGGGACCTCTGGAGACCACCTGAGGTCTCCTCGGATGCTCACGGGTACCAGGCTGGCGGGTCCATGGGGACACCTGTGGGGAAGAACCGGTGGCCCCAGCTGTGGGGGCACTGCGGACCCGTAGGGGCCACCCGAGGGCCCCCAGTCCTCTGTGGGAACCACCCGAGGACCCTCAGACACCTGTGGGTCTGCACAGGGGCCCCCCAGAATCCCGCAGGCCTACCCGTGCAGACCCCATTAGGGGCCCACAGTGAATCGTGGAGACCATCTGGTGGACCACGGCACCTGATGGGGACCACCCGTAGGCCTCCAGACCCTGTTTGAAACCTTTTGCTGGGCCACTGTGAGGTTTACAGACACCCGTCAGGGCCACCGGGGACTCCCGTCGGCCTGGGGTATTAACCCTGTATGTAAAAGAATAAATCAGGTATTTATTGGGGGTACAGGGGGTGGGTTATGTATTATTTATTAAATATAGTGCTGTTTATTGTGTTTAATGGGGGGGGGGGAGTGGGTATTGTCCCCAAGCCAGGCTGGTTAGGCCTCCCTGTGGGTAGTGGGTGGTTAGGCCTCACGAGTGGGGGGGTAGTGGGGGAGGGTGTATAGGCCTCCCGAGTGGTGGGTGATGGTGGGTTAACCCCTTAATGACTATAGCGGTTAATGAACGCTAAGGTGATTAAGGGGTTAGGGGACATTACATTGGCTATTTTAATTCTTGTGTATGTTTTGCAGCTTAGGATGGGACATGGGCAGGACGAAGATGAGGATGAAGATGGCCTTCATCGTGGGTGCCTGGAAAAGGTAAGTGTAATATGTATTTACTGTATTTATTGTGATTCATGTATTTACAATGGGCAAATGCATTATTATCCATATGTGGATAATAGTAATTTTGCCCATTACTGTATTGTATGTGTTAGGGGCTGGGGGGAGGGGGGTGTATTTAGTTAGAAATATTGTTTATTTTTTTGGAGGCACAACATGCACAACATATTTTTTTGGAGGCACGCAGGCCCGCGGGTACACCAGAACTCCCACGGGGACTCCCGCGGGGACCTCAGGACGGCCGCGGGGACCCCCGCTTGGTCAGCCGGGGACACCCACGGGACCCCCGGACACTTGCGGGACACCTGGCCTCCCTCGGGGACTCCACGGGGTCAGCCGGGGACCCCGCCGGCCTGTTGTATGGGTGTTGCGTCTGCAAAAATGTCCTGCTTTTTTTATCACCTGCCTTTAGCTGGTGAGCTGTATTCAGCGCAACTTTCAAATACGATAAGTTTGCGTAACTTAGTGAATCGCGCAGAAGGGCAGGATTCAGCGCAAACAGCTGATCGTAAAAGCATAGTTGGACTTTGAAAGATTTCTTGATGTCAGTTTTAGAGCGCAAAGTGCCTGTTAGCGCGGCTCTGTGAATCGCGCTCGGCGTAAAATCACGTTCTAAGAACACTTTGCGCTCTTAAAACGACTTATCACAGCTTAGTGCATAGCCCCCATAGTGTTATTTCTCAGCGTCATTTCCTCTCTTTCTCAATTTGAGTTAGACATCTATTTCAAGGTATGGATTGATGTAATGATGGGCTAAGACATACTTAACATCACGTTATTGGAAGATCATGTCATGTTACAGTATGCAACAATAACGTGACATTAACGTTATGCTAATGAGATGTAGAACGGCTATCGATTTTGCATAAAATGAACAAACAACGTATTTTCCTGTTTTAGATAACGTCACATTATGTGCTCTGATTTACAGAGTTTTGTGGATCTATCTTTCAATGACAAAACATAGAAAAAAGAGACAATTAAGGAGAACACACTAAAAATCATGAGAATGGAAGTTCCACTGTACATATGAAAATGAAAAAAAGAAAAATATGATGGTTTACATAAAATACAAGTTTACAATGTAACCCATATTCCCCCCCCCCCCCCCCTCCAGACACAGATAGCATATCTAGGGTGTAGTGAGGGCTGGCTACATGTGCTTTGGTGGTGTGTACCTGCCGGTAACAGGTGTGCCTGAGCTTCCCGCGGTGATGTTGGGGACACAGGACCAGGCTTCTGGGGTAGTTGCCTCCATTCTCTTAGTGATGCAGCGCCTCCATCCTCTATAACTTCCCAGGGATGTGGTGTATGACCCTTATAGAAGAATAACCCTGGTCCCAGGGTGAATGCTCCAGAATCACACAGTCTTATGTAAATCAGCAGTGTCTTTATTCTCTTATCTGGCACACAGCAGCAGCAGTACACAACAGGTTATATGCCCAAGGCACTCCAAAGGTACACCAGACCTCCTCCTCCTCTCCTCTCCTCCAGACTGTACTCCTGCAGGATGGTCTGTGGGGGGCCTCAATACCCCCAATGCCCACCTCAGAGGGTATCCTCTGGGTGGAGGTAGATTCTCCCCCTCACCCCCTCAGTAGGGTGAGGGGCGTTGGTCCACTCTAGCTCTGCTCACTCTCCAAACTCATAGGACAATAGCCTCTCTCTTTTCTCGTCCCAGGGCAGAACCTCTCTCCTCCAACTCCCACATAACAAGAGCCCATGTCCTCACAGGAACTGGCTACTAAATAGAGTCAGCACCACCCCTCATGATGTCAGCAGAACCTCCCCTCTGTCTCATGCCTGCAGCAGAGTAAGGGTCCTGCATCTATCACTCAGGGCAGGGCGTAAAGGGGGAAAACTCATGATTACTACTGGCGCCTGCCCTTAACAGGACTTACCACAGTAGGAGAAAGATATATAGCCCGTGCTGTTTACAGGAGGCTACACTAATATATCAGAATTTACTATTCAAGCATAGTGAACAGCTGAAGGTTTTAAAGTAAACGTTTTAGAAACTGAAGCTGCAATACTAAATGGTTTAATAATTCTGCACTTGGTTCCTAAATTACAGTGCAGAATAGTTGCAACTATATGGTGGCAGACTAATCTTTGGACTGGAGATAGAGAAGTGCATTGAAAGCAGAACACAGAGCTGCAGAATTAGGAAATAATTTGTGTTTAGCTCTGTGTGCAGGGACTTTATTTGCAGTTTGGCAAACTATAAAATGTCTGTAGAAACTGCTTCAAAAGACTGTAGAAAATAAAGACAGGATAGATTTTAGGGAGGGGAATAGAGAATATGTACCTTATGATAAAGCTTAGTTCTACATCTTTAGTTAACCTTCCTAACACTGAATGTTATAGGTTAAAGATGCAGAACCATTACTTACTTTTCTTATAAATTGTTTTCTTTAGTAAAAAAATATTGCCAAGATAGGTGCTACAGGAACGCCGATGCCAGTCTTCAGGAACCTCCTCTTTCCTCTTCAAATTATAAAACAAAAAGAAGACAGCGCGGCTCCCATAGCGTAATATTGCCAAACAATTTTAATAAATGCCAAAATACAGTACATGGATCACGGCCACTCACAATGTTTAGAAAGAATATAATCAAGGAACTCAATATAGTTTTGTGAACTTTACCCCACTCCTCTGTCAATCTGATGTCCCGTCTGGTACGCCAAAATCACGTGTGGACACCCCGGTATATTTCCGCACGAGGACGTCGGCTCCTTCTCCAGTCCAAGTCTCGCGATAGTGGTTTTCAGTAGCCAAGCTCTCAGTGAGCTTCAAACGGGCTAAGGTCAAGGACTCTTATAAGTATACAGACTTATGAACTTTGTCTTTATACCATCTTTAACGTTGATATGAATGACCAACTTATCCCCTTATAACGCAGTGTGCGCGTGGCTCCCGAATATTTTTTTTTCAAAACTTTACACACACACACATACACACACAGACACACACAGACCCCCCCCACCCCCCCTACCCTACCTTACCTCTGGTGGTGCTGGGGCTGCTGGGAGATCGTGGTGGGGCTTCTGGGGAAATGTGGTGAGGCTGATGGGGGATCGTGGTGAGGATGCTGGGGGATTGTGGTGAGGATGTTGGGGGATTGTGGTGAGGCTGCTGGGGGATCGTGCTGGGGCTGCTTGGGGATCATGGTGGGGCTGCTGGGGGAATGTGGTGAGGCTGCTGGGGGAATGTGGTGAGGCTGCTGGGGGATTGTTGTGGGCTGCTGGGGGAATGTGGTGAGCTCCTGGGGGAATGTGGTGGGGCTGCTGGGGGATCGTGGTTGGGGTTTCTGGGGGAATGTGGTGAGGCTGCTGGGGGATCGTGGTTGGGGCTGCTGGGGGAATGTGGTGAGGCTGCTGGGGGATCATTGTGGGGCTGCTGGGGGATCGTGGTGGGGCTGCTGGGGGAATGTGGTGAGGCTGCTGGGGGAATGTGGTGGGGCTGCAGGGGGAATGTGGTGGGGCTGCTGGGGGATCTTGGTTGGGGCTGCTGGGGGAATGTGGTGAGGCTGCTGGGGGAACATGCTGGGGCTGCTTGGGGATCGTGGTTGGGGAATGTGGTGAGGCTACTGGGGGAATGTAGTATATAGATAGACATATAGTCCATTTATTGGTGCAACAGAAAGCAATTCACACGTAGATAGTGTCATCAAATCTTCTTAATGTCCCTTTTGTTGTGAGCATTTCATATTGATCCTTGGAGTATGATATATTTTGATGTGTATTGCTCAAGTATAATGAGCATAGATAGTCAGTGGTCGACAAATCACCAAAAAATCTACTCGCCGAACAAAAAAATCTACTTGCCACCTAGTACCACACGTGTGCTGCTTGAGCCAATAGGAGCTCGCCACGATGTTAAATCCACTCACCCGGGGCGTGCAAATGTATAGGTTTGTCGAACACTGTAGATAGTATTCGTAGCATTGAGTGCCTGTAGCTCAGCATATAGTAGTCGCCTTGATTGATAGGCTAATCAAAAGTGGGATTTATTTATTTAAATTCACATCTTCTCAGGAGGGGTTATACTCTTTGGCAAAGGGCTATGCCCGAAACGCGTCAAACTGATCTACTCTGCTCTATTTTTGTGATGTCTCTCTTAGTCACTTAATAAATTGGATCTTTTATCATTGGTGTGCCGTTTTTCGCTTGCATCATACTTTGCCTGCTGTGCTCTGGTTATCCCTCACATGAGGCCACCTCTCCCTACTGGGGGAATGTGCTGGGGGTGCCAGCACCTCACTCCTGCCTCCTCCCTCCTCCCGATCGGGCACGCGGCGGACATTTTTTTAAATTAGCGTGATCCCGTTTATAACGCGGTCGGATCGGGTGGACCCCGAGCACCGTGTTATAACAGGAATCAGCTGTATATATATATACATACCATATACATTTTAAGTTATGGTGGGTGAAAAAGGCGACAAAAAGCCTCCACTATTAGCATATAGTCAATAAAGAATACCACTTTTCTAGTGTTTAAATGCTAAAAAATTCACTAAATTGAACTATTTTGTGAAATACACGGTCACATGACCAATGTGCATGAAGCTTATTTTAGTCATGTGAACTGTAAAAATTTGCCATTGTTTTGCAAAAAACGTTTGCTGAAAAAAGTGCATTTCACCCTGGACTTCTCTCTATTAAGGACATTTTTTTTGTCTGCTTCTGCTCTGAATGGAGTTAAACATAAATCATCTACCAGAGAAGCTAAGCAATTCCTAGAGGATAACAAATGTGACACTCTCTAACTATCAGGAGCAAATATTTGAGCTTATCAAATAACAGAGGAAGTAGTTTAGTTACAAATAAACCAATCTCTCATAAAACAAGCCTTCACACGGTAATTTCATTGAACTGGAGACAACTAAAGTCCACTCAGAAGTGCAACTCCCATTCTGTGTGTTCATTTCATAAAAATCCCTAATGATTAATGGACAGTCAGTAGAGGTTATGTACTGTGACTCTACTGAGAAACTGAACTAGGCTTCGTATCAGCAACAGGACAATAAATTGCATCTCCAGATTATTGCTAGGAAATGACTCATCCTTGGGAAACATAACAGGATTTGTACTCACTCTCTCTTTCAGTCTAAAGCAGTGATCATATTGTCCTAGAAACTACAGTGGTTGTCACAGCTTGGCACCAGCAAAGGAAATAAAAAAACAACTATGTGGGTGTGATCTGGATGTTAAATGCTGCCTTTAACCCCTTCAGAGACCAATAAGCATTTAATTAATCTCAAAGCATACCGCCTCTGACACAAAATGATTTAAGCATCAGTGTTTTTTTTTTGTTTGCTTCTTTTTTAATAGCCATATATAGTACAGTATAAACTTTTTTGTGTAGTGAATTCTGAGCTTGCATATATTCATATAGTAAATACATAAAGTAGGTGCAACCTTTGAAATGAGGCCATGTCTATGAAGCTATACAGTACTGTATAAAGAGCTGCACTGTCACAGTGTCATCTAACTCACTCAGTTATCATGGTATTGTGATAATACTACATCAAGTTGTTATTTTGCAGTACGAAGTGTGTCTATATTCCTTTCCTTCTTAACCTGAATACTAACAGGAGTCATGCAAGGTAAATGAATGTCTGAAAAACAGTCCTAAGTAGCTCTTGTCTGCAAATATTCAGTATTTGTTTTTCCCGTACAGTTTATGCAGTAATGTCCAGTATTTCTGTTTCTTTGAAGTATAACTGCTTAGAGCTGAAATAATGCAGTATTTTCTTATCTGAGTAATCCCTTCAAGAAGGTAGCTCAAGGAAAGCAGAAAAATAAAAAGTACTCATAAATATTCAGATAAAACATGATTTCTACAGTATTTTTCCTTAACATTTTTTAGACCCGTAAATACTAAGCAGTGCTTCTACATAACAATGAGTCAAAAGGTTTCTTTTGGCACCAGCTCACTTTATGAACTCTTTAAAAAGCAGATATATTTGTAGTCTCATAACTTTGGACCTCTCTGAGGGCCTTCTTTGGTATTACTGTAACTCCATCACTAGGCAAACCATTTCCCCCAAACCCCTTTGTTCCCAGTCCCTAAACTAATAAAGACGATGCACCTTATTTGGGGAAAAAACTGCCACAGCTTTTCATTCACAACAACTAACAAAATTAATCAAAATGGGCATGCCAGGCCACTCCTGAGTTAATAGATACCATGGCTCCTGAACATGTCACCAGCCAATACAGCCAAGTGCACCCCTTCCACCATAGGCCATCTCAGACTGATTAATAAAGGAGAGTAGGAACTCTTCAGGCTTGCCTCCCCAACCAAGCATTGAGCCCTTCGCCCAACTCAGATCTCAAACCCTTGCCAAGTCTCCCAAAAGCTTAAAATAACTTTGCTAACCTTTCTGGTAAAACCCCCAGACCACCACAGACAAGACAATTTCACATCTTAAATTGGCCTCGCTTCCTCCACCAATCAATGGCCCACTCTAGACCATCCTGCAGCCATGAGTTGCAAACATCAAGCCCTGCATCAGAAAAAAAGAACCATATCTGCCCTGAACATTCCCTCACAGGACTCCTTCATGTCAACATGCCTAATCCCAAACCCTTCTGTTCCCTTAATAAATCGGACAGTTTCTTCCTACAGAGCTCACTAGCCCTCTGACGCCTAGCATCTGAAGTGCCCCACTAGGAACTGCAGCTACTGCTGCCTGAACATTGTAGAGGATATGGATACATGGTCCGAAGAGCCACCAGTTTCTATTGGAAGCCTAATTTCCTTTTGCACAGCACCCACCACAAGCCTAAAATACTGACCATTATGGGGCCCACCATCTTAACCCTGGTCAATGGAACATCTATGCTTTCCACTATTGCTTGAAAGCAGTCCTAAAGCTCGCTGTCCATGCTTGAGCTAGACAGCCACACAAACTGGAAGTTGCCCCAGGAAATGACAGAGCCCAGAGCTACCTGACTCCTTATTAACACCCAGACATGCAAAATACTAAAAGATTCAAACTGAAAGAAGAAATGGTCCAACCCATGGGAAGGCAAAGATCTACACATCAGTTCTGGAATATGACTCTCAGCCCCCAAAGATGAAAACACGCTGGAAAAAAAGGAAGGAGCTTAAATGCTGACTCTACCTCTGCCATAGCTAACAAAGCTGCCTTTTTTCTTACCACTTTTATGGCTTTATCAAGTTACGTGTACACAACCCTTCAGACTTCTGTGTCTATGCTGTCAATTACCAACACCCCCTCTGGGTAAGGTAAGTGATCAATCAACCTAAAAGATCTAGGTTCCTTCTTGGGGTTACCGCCAGTGGGAAGATCCTGAAGCCTGCCAGAGGCAGGAAAAGAAACGGACCTGCTATCCTTACCAAAGCCACCTCTTTCACCCCGGCTTGTCCCTAGCCACCCCCCAATGATGCTCCAAAGAAATAAATTCATTTCCTGACCTGAAACTTGAACCCCCTTAAATGGAAAACAAACTTAAACTCCACCCACAAGATACGAGTCATCTCTCTATCTTAATAAACCATGAAACAACGGCCAATCCTTTTGCACCTACTAGATTAGGGAGGTTCATCCCAGCCTCCCTTTCTGTCTCTCTCGAACCCCTGAACCCCTTTACACTGCACACTGCGAACATTCATTTCTATCTTACTGCTGGTTCCCCTCTTACAGTGGCCTTTAATAAAAGGCCAGCAGAAATCTGACTTCTCACTTGCTGACCGTATCCGGTTTTTACTGAGAGGTGCCAGTTATTTGCTGAAAGGTGAAAGGCCTCTGAGACGTTATCCAAGACATCCCTGAGGTCCATATTACTACAATCCCACAAAATATAATAGTGACCGCGATCTTCTGTCTGAATGTCTATTCATACTACCAGCAAGTAATTACCCTATACCCCTGATATGCCTTCCGATTTAGGTTTCATATTTAAAGAATGAGGAATATGCCTGTGGCTTCTTCCCCACCACCACACTAGTCAATATGGAAAGGGGCCTTCTGTGGAGAAAAAAACCTGCAACCAGTTTTCAAAAGTCCTCCTAATTTTCTTAATCTCCTATTCCTCGCATTTAACTTTAGACCTTGTTCTGTCCCAGGTTATGTTTACTGTGGCTTAATAAGCAGCTACAGGCAGATAACTCAATTCCTCTCTCTATTCAAAATGTATATCTTTTTGAATTTTTTATGTTTTTATTATAGGAACATAAACAGAAATTAAGGGGAAAATGTTTTGGGAATGCATCAAAATAAGGGATAGGTAAGAAATAATAATAACACAGGGAGCTGTGAGAAGAAACAGAGCAGAAAGCAGCAAACTCTGAAAAGAACTAATTGTAGGCAGGCCCTGAGGGAAACAGGCCTGGATTGCACCAAGTGACAGAGAGAAGAGAAAGAATCAAACCCCAGGGGTGGGAAAATGGTGGTTTGAGGCAAAAGCCTGAATGATAGCTCTACTGCAAAGAAGCATGGCAACAGGGTCGGGACTGGAGCAAAAGATACTGTGCAACAGCAAAGGCAGAGAAAACACAAGCTGGAGACAGAACAGACCACGTGTGCGAATTACCTCTCATTTTCTTAAACCCTGGAAAAGCATCACTAATTCAAACTAATCATCCTTCAAATCTTCTCCTTTATCACCTAGGCAAAGTCCAAACCCAAATATGACCCCTTGCTCCTGGGCTCACTAACCTCACCAATCATAATGACTCAGCTATCAAGGGATGGAAGTGCTGCTGCTGCGGCCACTGAACCTGAAGCCCTCGAATTAGGACACCCATCAACTAGCCGCCAGCCCCCAAAAAAATTCTACTGACATTTGTGCTCTGTACACATGCATACTATTGCTCCCACCAATAGCGACCCCCCAGCTGCTCAAAATCACCTGTTGGAAGGGGCCCTACATTACTTGTTAACAAAAGGCTGTAATCCCAGCACCATCCTGCAGCCCAGCCCCATCATGGGGTCTGTCAATTGCCTCCTGCATGCAGTTGCACAACCCACTTCCTTGGAGATCTCCTCCATGCTGCCTTTACCCTGCAATGGAGGACAAGGGACAGCACCAACCACAGGCCCCCAGCAGCCTCTGCAGCAACCTCAAAGGCCATGATATCCAACCCTCTAGATAATGGCCAAGGAAAAGCCGGACTCCACCCCCAAGACCTCCCATGAGCCCCCTCTCCAAAGACCCCCCTCTCCAAAGACCCCTTGAATCACATTGTCCCTTAACAAGAATCTCTCCCTCTATGAAAGAATCCTCCTAGCCTCCCCCCACCCCTGTCATAGATAGAAATCCATACCCCCAGGCTTGTGCGTGTACCCTGATGAACCCCCCTTTATTAGCTCTCTCACATGTCATTTTCATCCTTCATCCATCTTCATCGTCTTCATCCTTCAGAGCACGTTAGCTTACAAGGAGAGCCTGGTAGGATAACATGCTCTGAAGGATGAAGACAATACTGCCGTCCAATCCTAGGGACCATCCACCCTTCGGGACGACTGAATTGTGGACGAATGCAGAGGTCCCATTCTGTGCCCTCTCTCCCTACTGTCTGCTCACCAAAGCAGTAACATCAGTCAATTAAGTTCCCACTGGCGCAACTCCACTTCAACAACCTCCATGGTCACCTAGACTCCAACCTGCTCTGCTCCCAGCCCATTGGAGCCTCGTCACCACACACATCAAAGTAAGAGGAGGCTGGATTGCTACAGCCTGCCCCCACCAAGCTCCTGCCCTTGTCATCTCATCACCCTCATAGCACCTCCTAAACCCCCACCCGACATTAACCCCTAGCTGGTCAGAGTGTATCCCCTACTGGCCAAGGTAATGGGCCCCTTACACCAGTCTCAGGGGCTTCTCTCTCACTGGAGACCACAGTTTCAGAAAATATTTCACCTATTCATCCTCACTAGCCATCAAATCACAAAGTTACAGTTATTTAGTTGATATCCAGGCTTCTATGGTTTCCTTCAAAGAAAATAAACATCCTGGATTAGGGTTCTCTGCACGGTAAGACTAAAGATAAGATTGAGGCAATCGTGTTTAGGTAAAACAAACAAATTGTTGTCTATCCTGTTTTTCAATATAAATGGTAAGTGCGGTATGGAAGGTGTTAAATATCTACTCACTTTAAATTTATTGATACTCTTACCTATGTTTCTGAGCATGACTGAACTTTTATCTGCAACCTTTGACTCTTCAATGTGCTTTAGAATCCAAGAAGATAAGATCATATTGTATTGTAAGTATTATTTACTTTCATACATGCAGCTAACATGTTTGTGTATCACTGTCATTGCCAATTACCATTACAAGTAAGGAAACCTTGCCATGTGTTAATTACATTATAATGAAAACTGAAGTTGAATGAAGTTATACAGATTTATTCTCTATGTTTATTTTCTAAAGCATCATGCCTGCAAAAATGTATAAATCTGCAAATCTCCCAACCATCTATTTTCATTGTACCAACTATTCTGAACATTTTTCCACAAAAAATATCCAAAACAGTAAAAAAAATCCATACTGTACCATAAGCACCACCTTTTATTTATACAGTTTGTATATATATATATATATATATATATATATATATATATATATATATATATATATATATATATATATATATATATTAATACTCAAAGTTTCGGCTCGTGCAGGACCTATGCGAACCTTTTCATGGGTTTTTTGGGAACTAAAAAACATCTGGGCCAATGTCGAGCTGGGGGCGGCCCTGGTGTACTATGGCCATTTCATTGACGATATTATTATTATTAGGGACGGAACCAGAGAGGACCTGGAGAACATTTTTGCTAGCTTTGTGCCTAACGAACAAGGTTCATAATGAAGAGATGATCTTTCTTAACCTTTCTCTATTAATTGATGGAGATATGAATATCCAACTTAAGGTACATTTCAAGGAAATATCAGCTAATAGTTATCTGCACGCAGGAAGTTGCTATTATCAGAAGTGGCTTAGTAACATTCCGTTTAGCCAGTTTAGTCGCCTCAGGAGAAATTGCTCTGAAAAAGATTTTGAATGCCAATCAAAATTTTTGAAAGATAGATTTTTGGCAAAAGGTTACAAGCAATCCATCATTGAGGAGTCCTTTTCTAAAGCAAAGATACTACGAGAGAGATGGGTTTTACAGTAATGAGTGAGTCACGCACAAGATATCTTGAAAAGAGAGAAAACGTTAGGTCAGGAGCGATTGCAAATCAGGTCAAATCTGGCCCATCTAAATTTGTGACCAAATTCAACATATATGCAAACAAAATAACTAAGATTCTAAATAATCAAAAGTAAGTCTTTTTAAAGACTCCTATTCTTTATTGGAACTATATCTTCACACACAGTTTATTAATTGTGATCCTCTCTGATTATTGCATATATTATATTTTTATTCATTGAATACCTAATGTTGGTTATTATTTTACAATAAATATGGAAGAAGAATACTATCAATCTCAGCTCTGTACTGATTATAACAACATCAAGTCCTGTTAATTATCCTGTATAACATTGATTCAACCAACAGATTCTACAGATGTGGCATTATCCCTCATTGATCCACAATTGGATATGGTGACAGGTTTTGTTTCTTTAGAGATTCGAATCAGCTGCTCTTCCATTCTGAATTTATAGTGTGGGATACTGTACACTCATTTTTTATCACTATTTTTTCTCTTCCCCGGTTTATTTCCTTTGCGCCTAGGCCACCTGCACCATTTCTTCAATTTCGACTGCAGCATTGGAATCAGGGACAGGTAGTCACTGGTAGCACCTCGTCCAGTTGTATATACTGTGTCACTGTTCATTGTGTCATTGTGTTGATAATATAATTTTGATGCGCTTATTGTTTTCTTTTTTCAATATACTGTATCTATTTATATATATATATATATATATAATGCAAGACCAGCGCAATGCTCCACACAGCAGGCACAATACAAATACCACACAGGAATCTGGAATAAAAAATCAGAGGAAGTTTCACCTGTTCCTCCAGCAATGTTGTATACCTCATCATGTGCATGAAATGCCCAGGGTCTGCTACTACGTATATTGGTGAGACAGGACATGGGATAAACAAGAGAATGAATCTGCATCGCAACCGCATCACACGCGGAACAAGAGATAGCCCTGTCAGCGAACATTTCTCTGGCCATATGATGAACGATCTGAAGGTGCCAGAAAATAAGTTTCACTTCAAAAGTCCTTGCAGCACTCACGCAACTACAGGAGAGACATTATCTAGTTTACAAATGTTGTAAATTATCCCTACACGTTTAGAATTACTGCAAAGTACTCACATCATGTGGGCACTGTATAATTCCTCTAATAAAACTAAGAAAGGCAGTATGTTTTGTATTCTCAATTGAAGACCTTTGTTCATTTCAAAAAGGAACATTGTTTATAAAACAATAAGTATTGATTAATACAATTCTGCTTTATCATTTTTTTTTTTCAATCCCCTGGCCGAGGTAACTCTTCCATTATGCAAAATAGGCAGCCAACTTGGGCTCCACAGCTTAAGGTGACCCGCACAGGCTCCATTCTTCCGTCTGAGTCTGCTTGTTGTGTCTTGGAGAAATGTCACGCATTACAAGAACAGCAAAGACACCCCTCATCTCCATTCACCCCCTAAAAGTTTGTTACTTTATTTCTGACTTCTGCAGCCAGGGCTGGAACCTGGTGCCCAGCAGGAGCCAGAGGAAGCTGCTTTCTCAGCAGCTCTAAACTAATTCCCCTCATAAACTCAGACAAGTATTATTATATAAAGCTTATACATTAAAATAGGGCCCCCGTCAAACTATTGCCTAGGGCCCGCAAAACCCAGAACTGATTGCATCCCTTAGGTTTTAAAATGTATAAAATGGTATGTTTACTCTCCGCTAAATAAGAATTGCCACAGGTAAATTGCTTGACGGCAAATCACATTTAATGTTAACAGCAATGGAAACTGGGCCAGTGCTTGAAAAACATAAATTATAATACAGTAAATACAGATTATATATAGAAATCATAAACATTTTCTAAATTTTGAGTATTTTATCATAGCAAAGGCTCACATTGTGATAGTGCAATTACAAACTGGGGAAAATTCCCCAGATCTAGATTTATAAAGAGAATAAAATGAAAAAATGTGCATCATGAAATGGTACAGTCCCATGAAGGACCAAAATGAATCAACCAAAATAATATGTTTAAAACATCTACAGTACATCTCTGGTTACCTTACTACTAAATTGGAATACAGATGAGTTCCCATTGTAACTGAAAGCAAAATACAATTTATAAAAATTATATTTATATTTTTGTTTTTTAATGTATGAAACCGTAAAAACAAAAAAATCTAAAAGCACCACTGTCATTCGTTCACTCTAGTTACAGGTTGCCCTTCATATTTAACGGTGCAATCCCACATAGTCAGCTGGTTGGATTTGTTAGAGACTTCTGAATAGGGAAGTATTTATCAATCAAGAGTCTATTTTACCCTTATTCCATGCTGTCCATATCAGGGAACAATAAAACCAAGGGGAGGTAGAGAGGAGGGACTTTCTAAACACAATGACATCACACAAATGGGAGCAGCCAGACAAATCCAAACCCTTCCCAAGTCTAACTTTAAAAAATAAACAAATACTTAAATGTGTTTAATTTGGGTAAAAAAATATCAATTACCAAGATGAGACCCCTTAAACATGTTACTGTAATTAGTTCACTTTGATCCAAGGAGGGGTTGCCCATTTAAAAACATTCAAATCATGTCACATAATGTACAAAGAACTGCAAATGCACAGCATGTGTTAAGACTCTTTCTGACAACAGAAAAAAAAACATTATTTGTGAGAGGAAAACAGTACTGGTTGTACTTAGGGAATGAGCAGGTCCTTACTGCAGGATGACATATTGGTGAAAAACTGAAACTAAATCCAAGTTTGTAGAAAGGATAATAAGGGATGTGGAAGAAAAAGGAAAGTCACATTTTAGAAAATATTTAAAACAAGTAACATATAAAGGAAAGGTTTGGACCACTAATTGAACAACTAATAACGTTGAATAATTTGTTTGTGTCTGTGTTTATAAAAATTGGTTTGAGTGGAAATAGGAGCGAGGGCAGAATAAAACCTGACATCAAGGACACAAAGGTTCTGTACCTCTGACATCAGAGCTGATATGATTTTAGATACTCAGGGTGTGTACTGTAAATCCAAACAAATCGCAAGCATAAGATGATAAACACTGTAGTTAATGTAAAGTTAAAACATTCTTTTTCATATGATATACTTGAGATATTTTGTAACACGGCCTAACAATACACCCCTCACATGTCTCTTTTCTCTCTTCATTCAAGTTTTGACAACAACCTCCTTCCCCCCTAGTTCTCTGGTAGTTTTCTTTGGATTAATTGACCCTTATAATTTAGACACTTCACATGCATGGAAGTATGGAAACTCTCATCTTAAAATTGCTTAATTACCTTCTTCACAAAAATAGACCACAAATACGGATGGTATCAGCAAATGGTCAAATGGTCAAATATTATTTAACACTGAATATACATATTTTACTGGCTTGGATTTATTACTTAAAATGTTCACTATCACTATATTCATAATGTATTCATGTTGTTGCTGCTGCTAAACAAGTGTACAATACATTTAGTATACTGTATGTGACGGTGAGGGGGTACACAGGCATGTAAATAAATATATTATGCCTGGCTGGGTGCCCCTGAGCCATATTGGGAAAATGTAGTGTCAGCTCTGCAGCCCAGTAATGACTGCAACCCTGTAAAATGTATTAAAAGTGTATGTGTGTCCCGCTAGGCATTAGGGGACCACATCAATATCCTGAATGAAATTGTATCAGTATTGCAATAGTTATGTATCAACCATGAGTATTGCCACAGTGTTTCTCTGTAGACCGCAGAAAAAGAAAAAGGTTTTAAATTCCAGCAGCTCACGCATAGCACATAAGCTATAAGCAAACTTTTCTAGGAACGTCCAAGCGCTTTGAATTTTGCTGTGCATGCGGCTGGGGCTAAAGCATTAAAATGGTTATATTTTCTTTTTTATAAACTTTTATGAAAAGTCATGAATGAAAGTACCCCTCTTTTAAGTGTATTGATATTATGAGAGCAAGGGAGTTTTCCTTCAAGCAGGTGGAGAAGCGGAAACACTTGATTCACAAGTACAGTGATCAAAAGGTATATGGCAGGACATTCCTGCAAGTGAGTCATGCATAATTTAACCCAGACTTCTAGGGCATCCTGCGGGGATGGTCCCAGAATGTCTGACCAAGTCTGGAGTTAACAAAAGAACTGACTTCGTAAAGTGCTAAGTGGGGAGGGGAAGATGTAAACAGCTTTCCCCTAGCAGCTGTCCAGAGGTCCGGGGGAAGGGAGACAGGGAAGTGGGCTTTGTTAGGTATGGTAAGCGGGACAGGTGCGAAGTCAGCGCATGTCCATGACATACCATGAAGCCCCTTTGCCCGGTTCCATGAAGTACTGGCAACCTTGTCATAGGTGGTATGTTTGGTTCCCACACAGCGATTGGCCGCAGAGTGACAGATAGGGTTTGGTGTTTTTAAAAGACATTGCAGCCGATCGAGAGTTAGATTCATCTGAGCTGGATTTGAAACTTTATCACATCGTAACCTAAATTGATAGTTCATAGGAACTAGGGAATCCAGAACCAATCCTAAGGCAGAAAAACGAACGGAGTACCTTTGGCGGAGAAAAAGTGGTTGCGAGCAGTGCCACTAGCCAAAGACTATTTTGTTCAGGGAACATTTTATTTCGTTTTGCCCCGTCCCAGTAAGTGTTAATTCATATTATTTTGTGAATCAAGCTGTGTAGGTTCATTTTGTAAATAAACCACTATTTATTTTATCTCTCACTTTGCTCTTTCAAAGGATCTGGGTAATTACGGTGTTAAAAGCATTGGTCTCCTGTGGCACTGTACTTAGTGGTTTATGTAAATGCTTGGAAAGCCAGTAAGATTTGTCAGCCTACATATTGTATTTTAAATGTTAATTGTTGGTAAAGAGAACTTGCATCCAAAAAAAGTTTATACAAAGTTTATGAATTCTGCCAGGGAAACTTTAGTTTACTTCATAAGATCAGATACAGTCAGATAAATGGTTATATTTTAATAGGTACCCCTTGACCCCATTCCCTCCCATCTCCTAAAACCTCTTGCTCCTACTATAATCCCTACGCTCACACACATTTTTAACTCCTCCCTCAACTCTGGTACTTTCCCTCTTCCTTCAAACATGCAACAGTCATACCATGACTCAAAAACAGCAAGCTTGACCCTACCTGTACTTCTAACTATCGACCTGTCTCCCTCCTGCCTTTTGTCTCTAAACTCCTTGAACGTCTTGTATTCCATTGCTTGCTCCATTTTCTCAACACCTATTCTCTCCAAGAACCTCTACAATCTGGCTTCCGCACTGCTCACTCCACTGAAATAGCTCTCACTAAAATAAGTAATGACCTCCATGCTGCCAAAGACAGAGGTCATTACACTCTTCTCATATTACTTGACATCTCCACAGCATTTGATACTGTGGACCACCCTCTTCTCCTTCACATTCTACATACTCTTGGCAATCGTAACAAAGCTCTTTCCTGGATCTCCTCTTACCTCCCCTATAGTACTTTTAGTGTCTCTTTTGCAAACACCTCCTCCTCTATTGATGTCTCTGTGGGGTTACCCCAGGGCTCTGTCCTGGGACCCCTTCTCTTTTCTCTGTACACACTCTCTCTAGGTGACCTAATCACATCTCTTGGGTTAAAATATCACCTCTATGCTGACGACACACAAATTTACTTTTCTACCCCTGACCTTACCCCTGCTGTACAGACTAAAGTTTCTGAATTGCAATATATTTCAGTGTCGACAATTGGCACATCTATCGAAAAATTTGCTTACCTTCCACTAGGTCACTGGTGTTATTTTTAAAAGACAACCTAATTGCTGATCTGCGGAGGGCCATGCGATCTCATAGGGTACTCTCTGTTTTATCCATATAGACCAGTCCGTATTGACATACAGTGTATAATGAGATATATGACATATTGGCTAGTGCATGTCAATCGATGTCTAATATTTATCAATGTTGTAGCCCATTGCTGTTCCGGACAATTGGAGATAGCATTCATTTTTAAACTGAAAATAATTTATTTTTAGAATGATTTGAAGGAATTCTGGAAAGAGCTCCACAGGTGGGGCTTTGTAGGTAGGATTATCAATGATAAGATCCTTGACAGCTTGTATATCTTCTTCTTTATATGGAATTATAGTGTATACATTTTTTACATCTAATGTAATTAATAGAAACGTCTCAGGAATTTGTATTGTGGCAAGTTTAGACCAAAAAATTGGTGTTTCTCTAAGGTAAGTATCCAATTTCTGTATGCAAGTTGGAATTAATAATCAAAATATTGGGAAATATGCTGAAAAAGAATCACTGAAATAATTGGTCTACAGGGTGAATGGGAAAGGCATTTATGAATTTTTGGTAAAGTATAAATAATAGGTTGTTTTGGAAATGATTGGGTAAGAAATCAAAAGTGAATTGTGTAATCCCCTTGATGTGTAATCCCGGCGCTAATAGCGCATTTATCTCCTTCTTAAAAGACTGTGTGAGAACATACAATAAAAGTGCATATACATTGGAATCAGAGAGTTGGTTCAAGACTTCTTGTCTATAATCGCTGTAATCCCGAATCATTTGTACTGTAGCTAGTTGTTGAAGTGCTTTCTGGTCATTCTTAGTAAGATTATGATGTTGGTAATGTATTGTTCTTGTAGTTTTTATAGTTTCTTTTTCTATCATCCTTACAAAATTCTTAATTGAGGGATTAGAGAATGGTGGATCAAACTTACATTTTTGTGAAAGCATTCCATACAGTAGGTTCCATATCTCTATTAGTTGTATAAAATATTTAGTTTTCAAAGAAATTATGGAATTTATAAAGTTCCATCTTCCAGTTGTGGCCAGGTCCCCTCTGCTCCCCCTTATGTCCCTATACCTCCCGGCGCGGCCACGATTTGCATTGGAGGCAGGGGCAGGTGGGGGCGGTGTGCGGGGAGAGAGCAGGCGGGCTTGCGATCTGTCGCCGGAGCTCCGCCGAGGGAGCCACCATCTTTGTTATGTGTGCGCATGCACAGTGGAGTTGTCAAACACACAGATACCCAACAAGCTCTGAGAAACCCCTACCATTACCACATAATATATATATATATATGTATATAAGTGTCAAAAGGAGTGCTATTGGTCGTGGCTAAATGTATACAACAAAAAACAGACAAAGATGCCCAAAGCTACTTCCAATGTGACAAAAATACACAGTGTAATACCTATATATTCTCTTGAAAAAGGGTCATTTAGTTTAAACCTTTGGCCAAAGCGTCTAAAACCTGCTGCCACTTTCACGGCATGACCTTAGCAGGTCCTACTAATACTCCCTGGTTTAAAATTCTTATTAACCTGTATAATTACAAGAAGAATGATCCCATTGGATCTGTTGTAACCTGGCAAAATGAAACAGACCTGCCAACTTGGAATGTGGGGAGGGGCAAGCTTAAAAGGGAAGTTGTGCATGCGCAGATTGGACCGGAGGCACGACAGCCATTACATGGGCTTTGCGCATGCACAGGAGCATTAATGGAGCGGCAGCCATTAGATAAAGTAATCCGCTGGGGAACTACAACCCCTAGCAGCCCCAAGGGCTGCAGTCACATGACTCGCAATAGCCAATAGGCTGCGAGGATCTCCTGCTCTGCAGTAGATTCATTTGACGTGCTGTGGAGACAACGCCAGTCGGAGCTGGGACACGGAAGGGTGAGCGTGTAAGTGCAGGGTGTCAGTAGGCCCCTGCACTAGGCCAGAGACCCTATTATAGGCCCCAGGTAGGCCCGACTCCCCTGTAAATTTGTGGCTGCTACAAGGACAGGCCCTTAGACAGGGACACTGCCACTTTATCTGATTAGTGTCAGGGACACAGCAATGGATGCCACGCAGCAGATGCGGCCTTTGGTCTGGGACCAGAACACCAACACATAAAGGGACTGTTAAGGTGGTACCCTCCAACTGGATACCACCCCACATGTAGGCAGACTCATCGCTGATGGTGACGGCGTGGGCCCGGACAACCCCTTTTTTTCCGTTGGTTCAACCAGTTTTTTTTCCATTGCTGTTGGAGCACCCAGCAGGTATACCCTATCTACAAATGCACCAACCCTAACACTGATTGTGGGCAGCGCTGTCACACTAAATTGGGTGGGTTGGTTTCTGGGGACACTGGGAGGTTGATTGCCAAGGTCACATAAGTACTTTGGGGAAAACCCCACAAGGGTCTGGACAGGGTAATGGAAAGAGGGCACAGCGTGAGGGTACGGCCCTGTGAGGCCTGTATCATACTGCGTATTGTTATTGCATGTTCAGTAAACCTGTTATCATATACTCAGTGTGTAATTATTGCATTGGGTCCTGTGGAGGGGTTATCTGGCACTGTAAGGATCCCTCACAGGTGGTGGAGATGTCACCAGACAATCCAGGTATACCCCAGGCCCTCAGTAGCAAGGGTTCAGACCTCCGGTGAGTCTCAGGTAAAGCACCACACACACTTGGTAGCTGCCACATCTCCTATGGGGTGGGGGAAACAGCGCTACAAAGTTAAAAATTGAAGTGTGGTAGTGGAGGTACAAATGTAAGACCTTTCCTCAATGCAGAATGGAGATACAGATGTAGTGGCCGTTATTCAAACATTTCACGGAGCCATTTTCGTAAACTATGCTGTATTCCACGTGGCATTCATGCGTTATTCTTCCTTGAATGCTGCGGTGAATGCCACCAATCACATGAGTCACACCTCTTTTTACTGCGGTTGATTTCCTTGAATTACATGGATTAGGATTTCTTTGGGTGCAATTTTTCACGTATCCGCCAGGTGGCAGAAATGAATGAATTGTAATGTGTACAGTACATTACAGTGCTACTGTGTCAATTTGCAGGTGTTTAAAAAACAGATAAAAACCAAGTTTACAGTACAGTACCACAGTGGTGCATTGTGAATCGACCATGGTCCTTGAAGACGCAGAAAATGTTATCAAATGTAGGCGTTTCATAATAAAAACCTCTAAGACACAATTCTGTGGGGGTTTTTCTACATTCTTATCCTGCACAATTGCTGACTGGACTGGACACCATGTGTACACCGTAAACGTATAACAAACCTGACTGTAGTTATGCATTTTTTATATGATTTGCAATTAATGCTGCAACAGATTAAGATGGTGACTTTATCAGAAATATATGAAGATTTCATTTCGAACTATGATTTTTACAAATTTTCACCTGAAGTTCGTGGGTGGAAGCGTTCGGTAAGACAAACCTTAAGTAATGATCAGTATTTTTTGTGCATTGCCCCTCCTCCCAGAGATAGAAGAGGGTATTGGTGTATGATCCCATATTTTTATAGTATGGCAACTTCATGATTTGCAGATCATGGCAACTGCAAAAGGAACAAACAACAGCAAATGGCGCACAGCCAGGGAGCCAGGTGGAATAAAAATAAATGTCCTTTATTTCAGTGTATGACTGGTAACAAGAAAACCCCCATGGGGACAAAAACGCACCTCCTACGCGTTTCGGACTCAAAGGTCATTTCATACATATACCCACTCCTTAGATCCAACATTGGAGTTATTATCTACTCATTGTCCTATTGGATGGAGTGTCACTGCGTGGAGCACCCCATTTGTTTTTTTCAACTGCAAAAGGAGAAAGGTCGGGTTTAATCTATGTAAGATTTGTCTATCCCAATCCAGCAATGTGCCAGCATCAGCACCAGCACCGTCTTACAATAATGGAACCAACCGTCAGTGAAAACCTGGTGAATGGCACTCCTTGCTATCTGTCCCTGCCAGATTACACGCAAAATTTCCAGCCTGATTTCCAACCAGATTACACGTACCTGTACCAGCATGCTTACCAACATGATTGCCAGCTTCAGCAGCTATCAACTACAGGTGTAGCGGGTCAGCTGTCACCTGTCAGCTATAATGCAGACTACAGGAGTGACAGTGGCTCATCTCCACCTATTTGGCACAGTTTATAATGAAGGTAAGTATAATGTACTATAGTATACTGTATTACACTATACAGTACAGTATTAAGTTTAAAGCTGCAGTTCAAGCTGTTGTTTAAAAAAAAAAGGATTATTTAAAAAAAAAACAATACTGTACAGTATGTGCATCAATACAATATGCATACAGACAAGTGATTAGTTACAGTAAGCTACATATTAGTCCGTTCTCCTGTAATCAATCGCTTTGCTCAGGGTTATTTAATTCAATTCTTGCACAGCATGATTAAAAATGTAGTCCTGCAATATGATTTACTGAGCAATTACTACAGTAGATACAATTGGTGGACTGCTACGGAAAGGGCTGGACGCATGCGTAATACCTGAAATAATAGCATCATTTTATTTCCCCAGAAAAGAAACATTGACATCAAGCGGCAAAAGATAAGGAGGAAGTGCGATGGAACTCTAATATCGCTTTTTTTAAATGTTGCTTTTTTTACTTTTATACTGTCAGTATTACCAGCTTCACGCTTTTAAAACTTTGCCACGCTATTATTTTGGACAACACGCAATGCACTGTACAGTACTGTATATGATCGATTCAATTACATGTCAATACCTGTACAAATTTTTTTCCAAACGCATGCGAATTGTGAATCTGATTTACAAATCCAACAAAGACAACATTTAAAGTGACAATGTAATTTTTATTGAAAAGACGAGAATAATTGTGAGCTTTATACAAAACCTTATACAGTATGATGCTATGTTTTCATATTCAATACATTTTTACATTGTTATCATCACTACTTTTTTATTTTATCAATGACCTGCATTTTGCAGTATAATTATAGTAGAAAACAGAGAAAACACTCCAGGTTCCAGTTGTCGGTGTAGATCATTGGATCAAACTGCTTTTATTCTTCTAGTACTGTATCTACTAATATAAAGTGTCACATCAGTCTATACTATGTCCGGTCCTTTATTTACCTTATGAAGGTTCCATCCATGTGTGTTTCCTGAGTATCCTGTCCTGAGGCTGTCGTTGGGAAGTCCCTTAAAGATACCTTTATGTGTATTGAAAATATTTGGAATTTGTGAGTACCATCCATTCGGGGATTGGGAAGATTTAAATTTACAACATTTGAAACATATCGCATATATCAGATATATGTTTTTTCTTTCATGATTGCGCTCCCCATCAACTTGGAGAACAAAGAAAACTACTACTTGGATTGAGAAAGCAATCCACATTTGGGTTGAAGCTGCATATCCAATTTGTCTATATATTTACTTTTCATCACATTTGATTTCACGTGCACTTTGATTTTAAGCACTGATTAGTGATTTATTTTTCACTCACAGATATATATTTATATATTTATATCTTCACTTGATTCACTCATTTGATTTAAGAATATTTGTACTAATTAAATTAGATAGCGCCACTTGGGTAACACTGTTTATTTGCACTAATTACAGTAGACTTGCATGTGTTATTAATTCTGCTAAGAAACCACAAGAATAAAAATGTATGTATTTTATTCTATATGTATTATTATTCAATACTTCCAACTTTTGCTAGGCTTGCTCTACTTTTCATACGGTACTGTTTCTGTGAGTGGTCTCTGTGAGTGTTAACTCTTTATTACATTTTAAAACAGTCACGGACGCACACACATTAGCAAAAGACGGACTCATTTCGTTGCAAAAGGCATTCAAGTCATTATCCTAAACTCCCCCAGGCCATGGGAGCTTCCTTAAAAAACAAAGACATACAGTACTGTATTAATTTTGCCTGGTTTGACACGCATGCACATCACAGCATTAGAGTACTATAGTTTCACCGTCCCCCCTTCATGGGGATTTGGCAAGAAGGACTTCACATTCAATGTGAATTTCAAGTCTAAAAAAAAAAAAGAGACATTGCTTTTTTTTCTCTCGACAAGGGCTTACTGTATTAAGTGTTTGAGAATGTGTAGAAAATGGGTGCTCCAGAGATTTTTGAACTCTCATGCAATAATGTCCATGGTACCATACATGGGACTATATGGGCAGACTAAACTGCGGAGTGGGTATACAAATAAAGTGTGATCTGTGAGTGACCAGTTAAATAACAGCAAACACTTCTCCTGAAGGAAACAGACAATGATGCATAATATCACCTTGATGTAACCTTATTGGAGAAAAAATACTAATTACTGGTACTCATCCATGAATGATAATCACATAACGAATAATCAGAAGATCTTACCCACTCCTTCTGTCCCCAAGAGTCCTTAATTTCTTTTTCAGATGGCGTGCAAGTTGTAGAAGCAGTAATCCAAGAGTAGAAAAAACAGAGAGGAGTCAGGGAGTCAGGTGGTAATAAAAATAAACTTCTATTTATTCAGCACAGAAACAGAACATCACCCTAGGAGGTGAAAAAATCCCTCCTACGCGTTTCAGACACAAAGTGTCCTTTATCAAGGATTATAAGGGGCTGGGTGAAGGGGACCCTCTATATATACCCAACAGCCACAAAAATAGTGTTGATTTTTTGCGCCAAACACTTGCGTGCGAATCTCATGTCATCGTAGGCGCCCGTAGGCACGCGCACCCACGAAACACGGGCTCGCGCACCCCCATGCCAAATTCACTCTAAGCTAGACCACGCCCAGAAGCAGGGCTAATGTAACTACAATAGGACATGTTGGCAGTCCGTAAGCCAGTGCTCCCGCCCCCCTGGGACAACCCGCGAGGGCCAATAGGACCACGAACGGCAGCCCAGCCAATACGAATATCAGCTGAGGCGCCCGCCACCCTGGCCTGAAAGGCTCATCACTGATTGGCCCAAGGCCCGTGGAAGGCCACACCCAACCGATCCGTCCCCCCAAGAACATGTCAATGGAGTGAAAGAAACAAATACCGGTCAATACAATAGACAATTGCATTGTAAGCATTGCACATTAAGAAATAATATTAGTACTGTTGGTATAACTCCATAAATAACACAAGGGTCCCCATCAACCTACCCCCTACCAAAACACAGTGAACCCTAATATCATGTTCTCCTCCCTCCCACGATTAACAAGTAGATAAGACAGTACCTGTGGGAGGAGAACATGGTATCAAACATACATACTTATTAAAAACAAAAGGTGGAATACATTTATATATAACATTGTTCCACTACAGTTCATATTCCCCCAACCTAGGGTGGCTTGCAGAATTCTTGGCAATTGATCTATATGAAACTCTATCTTAAATTAACTCAATATGGAATAAATCTCACAGAAATGTCTCTGAGAATAATAAAAAGATAGCTAATGCAGGTTAATAGAAACAAGAAAAAAAAAGCAAAACAACCTAAAATAAATAGAATGAATGAACCCAAGAAAAAGTAGAGAAAAGATATAGTATGAAACGGAAGGGGTGAGGGGATAAGGGGGTAGGAAAAAAGGAGGGAGAGGGAGGGAGAGGGTAGGAGGGGGTAACGGGGGAGGTGTGGAGGGGGAAAGGTGGAATGGAGGGGGGAAGAAGGGTAAGGGGATAGTGGGGGTAAGAAAAGGAAGTAGGGGAAAAGGAAAAGAAGAAACGGCAGAAGGAATAAGAAAAAAAAATAAGAAAAATAAAAAAACAAAAAAATCAATACATTAACAACAAATTGAGACTGGGGACCCTCTGCCTAAACAGCGCACTATTCAATACTCAAGTACTCTAAAGGATATAGAAAAATATGTTGATCAATCTTTGGGACCTCACCGGGATCATAAGTTCATACCACATATCTTACAATTTCACTTAATAATTTTAATAATTCAGAGATCCCATAAGATCGCAAACAATCGCCGACCTAACTCACAAGCCTACAGATGTGGCCCATACTCAAGAGTCGGGATAGTCAGTAATAATGTACGCACTGACATCATCTCTTACCGGCTGAAGAAATGGCTGAGATTCCATTCAATAGTTAGACCGCAGGGAGCACGGGTCTTAAGCATAAAGATCCAGTATGCTTCCCTGTGGTCCAAAAGATTGAGCCTATCTCTTCCTCTCTCCTGTAATGTCACTCTCTCAATCCCTTTGACTGTCAATCCTTTAATCCCACCTTCTTTACATTCCGTAAAGTGTTTTGACACCGGGTGAGAGTAGTCCTGTTTTTTAATCAATCTCAGGTATTCCATATCCCTAGTTTTGAGGGCTCTGGTTGTTCTCCCTACATAATTAGCTCCACACCTACACGTTAACAAATAGATAACGTATTGTGTGTTGCAATTGATAAAGGATTTTATTGGGAATGACTTAGTAGAGTGGGAGCCTGAGAACTGTGAAGAGGGTTGCATATATGAACATATCTCCACATCTAAAAGATCCCTTAGTAAAAAACTTTTTTGTTGTTACTGCTGGAGGAGACGCCACATAACTAGGAGATACATATGAGGCAATCGTTTTCGCCTTTCTGTATACAAAACGAGGCCCTTGTTTTACGCAGTACACTAAGCTATGATCCATTCGTAAAATGTCCTAATGGTTATATATAATTTGTTGAACCTGCCGACTACATTTATTGAACTGCATGATCAATAACAGGGTGTCCTCCCAAGTTTTGTCCAGTTTTCCCTGCTCTTGTTTATTCTTACCCCAATGTTTAGTTTTGCTGGTAAACTTATAGTTCTTATTCTCTTTAGACCCTCCCATTTGGGATGATGGTCCCTGTGGAAGGAGTAGGGTCTGTCTATCTACCGCCCTTACTTCTTCAAAAGTTTGTTGTAAATCAGGTCTTCTATATCCTCTTTGCTGAAAGTGATTGGCCAACTCCTCAGACTGTCGGACAAAACCCTCCTCCGTAGAGCAGTTCCTCCTCAGTCTAAGGAATTGGCCTTTGCGGATACCCCTAATGACCGCTTTGGGGTGACAGCTGGCCGCCCTAAGTAGCATATTCCTAGAATTAGGTTTTCTGTAGACATCCGTTTGGATGTCCCTATTGATGTCAATGAAAAGTAAAAGGTCCAGATAATGTATATGGTGCAAATTGTAATTAAACGTGAATATTAAATTATTAGGATTTTGATTCATAAAATAAAAAAATGTATGCAGTATAATAAATCACCTTCCCAAATCATAATCGAATCGTCGATAAATCGTTTATAAAATGTGATGTGTTTTCTAAAGGGATTTGTGCTTCAGAAAATAAATTGTGACTCCCACCACCCCATGAATAAATTTGCGTATGCAGGTGCAAAACTCGTACCCATGGCTGTACCCTGCCACTGTAAATAAAACTTGTGATCAAAAAGAAAATAATTGTGTAAGTAAAAAATAAATCGAATCTAATATAAATGTAGTGTGAAATTGATTATCTGGACCCTCCAAAAAATGGCGGACAGCTGCCACTCCTTGATCATGTTTGATGACTGAATATAATGATGTCACATCAAGGGTAACCCACACCGATTGTGAGCCCCACATAACATTTTCCAAATGAGTAATGAGGTCCCATGAATCCAGCAAGAAGGAGGGAAGATCCTTGACGTAGGGTTGCAAGTACTTGTCAATGTATTTGGCGAGACAATTTCCCAAAGATCCAATAGAGGAGACAGTCTCCCCAGAGGGTCGGCCAATGTCTTATGGATCTTTGGGAGATGGTAGAACACTGGAATGTCGGATAAGGGTTCCATAGGAACGCAGTTTCATCCCTAATAAGGACTAAGGTGATTTTTCCTAATTCAATGAGATCTTGAAACGCATTAAGGAAGGTCTCAGTGGGGTCGTCCGGATGTCCAGAGTAGGTTGTAACATCCCCAAGTTGGCGATATGCCTCCTGGAGATAGCAAGCCCTACTCTTGACCACCTCCGCACCCCCTTATCTGCATTTTTTTTTTTTTTTTTTTTTCAACTTATATTTTTTATTATTTTGTTCCGTACATAATATGCATACAGTGAAAAAGCTCGTAAGAACAAATATTATCAGCTTACTGCATGTGTCATTCCACTTTGTAATTGGGTAGAGGGTTTTGGACATACGGGGTAGACGGACAGACAGACAGGGGGGGGTCTCCGGCCAGAAGTCGGAGGGGAGAGACAAACCAAAAGAGGGGGAGAAGAAGAGAGAGAAGGAGGGGGGGGGGGGAGTTCGGGGGGTCTCCTTCCATGATTCCGCCTCTGCCTCTCTCATGCTGGTTCTCTGCGTCTGAGGACTTTGTGCATACCCCGTAGGACCTCTAACTTTTGACTAGTTTGTCTCTCTCATTTTCTTATAGGTCCCTCTTGGGGTCGGCGGGGTTTTGGAGTGGGGGGGGGGGGGAGGAGGCGGGGGGTGCTACGTGCATCTAAGTGTGGTACGGGTTCCACCGTTAAGCACTTCCTCATGGGAGAATGCATTTGTCCCTATCAAGGCCAAATTGAGGTCCTCTCCACTCCCTGGATTTCTTTCTGGGCTAACCATGGTGCCCAGACTTTTTCAAAATTTTCGCCAGTGTCATTGACCAAGCTTGTCAGCATTTCCATCTGGCATACCGTCCAAATTCTATGTCTAATATTTGGGATTGAGGGAATTATGTTCTGTTTCCAGCGTGCTGCAGTCTCCCCCCTCATCGCCATAGCAAAGTGAGCTATCAACTTATTTTCTCCTTTAGTGAACCCGGTTGCTGGTCTGTTCAGGAGGAACAGCCATGGATCTAATGGGACGGGTTTACCTGTGATAATGTTCAACCAGTCTTTAATTGAGTCCCAGACTGGGACGATTTTGGGGCAGGACCACAGCATGTGCAACAAATCTGCCTGCTGTCCACATTGTCTTGGACACAATGGGGAGTAACTGGGCAGAAATTTAGCTAATTTTGTGGGAGTGTGATACCAGCGCATCATTACTTTATATGCGTTCTCCCTTAAGGTCGTGCACATTGAACTCTTGGAGGTCGCCGTCACTATCTTTGTCCAGTCCTCTACCTCCAGCTCCTCTCCTAGGTCTGTTTCCCATTGGGTCATATATCTGGTTTTGTCCTTTACTGTCGTGCTAGAACCGGTCACTTCTTTATACATCTGCGATGTAAGTCTCACCGTGGATGTCCCTGATCGACAGAGCTTTTCGAAATTTGTCATAGGGGATTTTGGCTGAACTTTTTGATAGAACGCCCTGATCTGGAGGTACCTAAAGATCTCGGCATTGGGGATATGATAGTCTGATTTGACTATTTCGAAGATTTTTATTCCTTGTCTTCCCTCCAGATCGATCAATCGCTTTATGTTATTTTGTTTCCAGATAGAAAAATCTGTGCTGTGCTGGCCTGGAGCAAAGAGGGGGTTATTCCAAATTGGTGTCATGCCCGATGCCCTGCTGGTCAGGCCATATTTGAGCCTTGTGCTTTCCCAGATTAACAGCGAGTTGGTCATTGAGGATAGCGGCAGTTTGGTGCTATTTCGCACCTTCTTAGGGTACCAAATCAGGTGCTCTAGTTCCAATGGGGAGCATGCCTCTCGTTCTAACGCGACCCACCTTTTAGAGTCGGGGTTAGTGTGCCATTGCACAATTTGACATAATTGGGCCGCTCGATAGTATGACAACAAACAAGGTACTGCTAGCCCTCCCGCCCCCGTTTGTGTGCGCATTATCTGTTTGCTCACTCTCGCCTTTTTGCCTCCCCAGATAAACTTATCTATCTCAGTTTGGAGGGAGAGAGTTTCCTTCAAACTTAACGGCACTGGGAGTGTTTGAAAGAGATACAAGAGGCGAGGGAGCAAGTTCATTTTTACGCAGTGGATTTTGCCAATCCATGAAATTTTATTTTTGGCCCACTTATGGAGATCCTCTCTCAGGGTCCGCATCAGTCGCGGGTAGTTAGCTTGGCCAATTGTATTATATGTCCGCGTGATATTGACCCCCAAGTATTTAACTTGCTGTTTTTGCCAGCGGAAATTGAAGTTAAGGGCAATTAGTTTTTCTACGTGTTTAGGGAGGTTTATGTTAATAGCCTCCGATTTGCTCTGATTGATTTTGAACCCGGAGACCCTATTGAAACGTCCCAGCAGATCGAGCAGGTTCGGCAAGGAGGTGAGGGGCCTGGATACTGTCAGGAACACGTCATCCGCATAGAGTGCCACCTTATGCGTCTGGTTTCCGATGGCAATACCTGAGATGTCTTTGCTATCCCGTATCTGAGCCGCCAGCGGCTCCATACACAATGCAAAGAGGAGGGGGGAGAGCGGGCATCCCTGTCGCGTACCACTCTTAATTTGGAAGGGTTCTGAAGCGAAACCCTGGTGGGTAACCCTAGCCGACGGGGTCGAATATAGCGCAAATATAGCTTTTGTTAATTTGTCACCCATTCCGAACGCTCCAAGCGTGGCTTCCAAGTATGGCCAGTCTATCCTATCAAATGCTTTTTCCGCATCCAGACTGAGCGCCAAACTGGTATATCGTTGTGATTGGCTATTTCTATCAGATCAATAATCCGTCGGGTATTATCCGATGCTTGCCGACCCTGGATAAACCCGACTTGATCTGGGTGCACCAGTCTGGGTAGGATAAGACTCAATCTATTGGCCAACAATTTAGAATAAATTTTAATGTCCGAATTAATTAGGGATATAGGTCTATAACTTTTACAGTCCTTATTATCTGCATTTTTAATTAGAATTAAAGGATTTTTTGTAATGATAACAATTCTTGTTTTTCCCTATCACTCAAATTGTTCTCGGCCGACTGAGAAAACGAGAACCCTCTGCAAAAGACCGAAGGTCTCTAATCACCAAGTTCTCAAAAGTCGTTAAGTAGGGACTTTTGGCAAATTGGGGATAAAAGATTGAACCTCTCTTGAGGTTGGATTTCCAGGAACTGAAGTCTGGGATGTCAACCCATGAAGGCTCCTCATCCAGCTCCCCCAATAATTCATTAAGATCACTAATGTCCTGGAAAAAACAAGCCTCTCTAAAGGCCGACCCTTGAAACCCTTCACCCATAGCCAACCCATCATCCCCCCCAACAACTACATCAGTAATAGGAGGATTTTGTTCTTCATTTAATATTGATGGGACACTGTTGGCTTCATCCCTTTCACCCACATCTGATGATATGGCGCGTTTCTGAAAAAAAAGACTTGAGCGTTAGTTTGCGTACAAACCTGTGTACGTCAATAGCTGTATTAAACAAGTCAAAATCCATTGTGGGTGCGTATTTCAGTCCCTTCCTTAATAAAGATAGTTCTGAGGGGGACAGTTCGTGCCCTGAGATATTGATCACATTGGTATCGACCTCCGTTATTGCTTCTTCCTCTTTATTGGCCTTCTGCTTCCATCTCTTCTTTTTTTCCCTTCTGGTTCCTTTTGATTTTTTTGGAAGAGAGGGACGTTTTTTGTTGTTGTTTAGAATATTTCTGATTACCAGAAAGTTCATCATGGCAGGATCTCAGGCTCCTTATTTCTGCTGCTCATGGTCTTGATGTTTCAGCAGTTATATATGAATGATAGCCTGATCTCTCTGTTTGTGAAAAGGACACTGAAAGGGACAAATTTTCCACATCCGAAATATCGGAGTCCCCACTGTGTTGGTCGTTACCCCTTGTTTTCAGTATCGATTTATGAGGTGTTGATCTCATTGTTTTGTCTCTCTGTACATTTTTAGGGGGGCCTGAAAAAAACGCTCCCTATTTGGGGTGATTCTCTGCCAATTATAGATCTGTTTTCTTTCATAGTCTGTACGATCTCTATCGTACTTACTTTGCTTTTTGGCCATAATGTCCTCTTCGACCTTATTGATTGTGTCACACAATATTTTATCATAATTTTTGAAACCTTCCAAGTCTTGGAATTGTTGTAACTGTGTTTGTAGTTCTTTCACCTGGATTTGTAACCCCTTTCTTTCTTTCTTTCTTTCTTTCTTTCACTTTTTGTTCTACGATTAGATTGGTCCAGAGTGGTAATCCACTGTTGTTCAAAAAGTGGATCTATAAATCCAAAAGTAGGGACTTTTTTGATTCGCAATCCCCTTGGTATTCTTTTAGTTTGGAGATAATTTTCTAGGGAAATAATATCCTACCAGGCTCTGGTGTTTTGGATCAACAGTTTTTCCAATCTCTGAAAGTGTGTTTATAGATCAGTAATATCCCTAGAGTCAGTGTCCACAAGACGTTCAAAAACCTGCAAAGATCTTTTCTTTCTTGATGAATCATCAAAACAATTAATAGCGTACATCGACGATTCCTCCTTCAACAACTCACTTTCTTCAATATTCGACATCAAGTGAATCTCTGTTATTAATAATAGTGGATAGATAAAATTGAGTACTTAAATGTCCTGAACAATAGATATAGTATATTACATAAGAAAGTCCTTCCCAGCCTAAAGGCTATGGTAGACGAACAAAGAAAAAACACACCTGCTCCATTAATCATAAATACTTGATTGAAGAAAAAACAATTTCCTCAATTAATCTGTATTAAATGAGTGATTTTAATAAACCATTATGTGAAGCATGTTTTTATACATATGCGGCGGCCGTTATTTTAAGCCATCACGGCACCGTTTTTGTGTGCACTGCTGTACTCCACGCAGCATGAATGCAGCCAATCGCCCCAGGCACGCGCGTTTATCGCGGTTGCTTTGTTTGAATTTTATGGATTGTGTGCAATTATATGCAATTAAATTAATGAATTGTAATGTGTACAGTACTGTGCTACGGTGCTACTGTGTCAATTTCAGGTGTTTAAAAGTCAGAACACTAAAATGCCATTTTATTCACTCGCCTGCACTCGTGTCTGAAGGTGGTACGGTTGGAAGTAATCCCGCGCCATCACATGGGTATTCCGAGGTATACACCACGTGATTTTGTAAAATAACGGCCGCTGCATCTGTACTTTATCAATTTTTGCCATTCTTAAAATCACTTGCTTGTTTAATTATAAACAGTATCTTGTATGAGGTTGAATACTATAATTTTTATTTGGGGTGGGGGGGTTCAAATGATTCTGATGAACAACTGAATCTGATGAACTGTTTAAATGATTTCTTTGAACTACAGGTAAAGCCAGGTCTAATCCTGCACACCCGGTCTGGCAACGCTACAGTAATTGCACCTCCTCCCCTACCCCCTCCTCCCCACCACACACAAAGCCTAACAAACAAAAGTGAATTCAACTGCTTATCGACACCTCCCGCAGAGCCATTTATTATGTTTCAGGCTTTGATGAACTGTGTAGAGTCTTGAGGCCAGGTTTACACACCTGCACACGTGTGATAAGTCCTTCATGGGGATTTGGTGACAATTACTTAACATTTAATGTGAATTTCAAGTCTAAAAAAAAAAAAAGGGGCATCCCTTTTTTTCATTTATTTTTTTCTCAACATGGGCTCACTGTATCAAATGAGTGATTTTAATAAACCATTATGTGAAGCGTGTTTTTTTATACTTTATCAATTTTTGCCATTCTTAAAATCACTTGCTTTTTTAAATTATAAACTTTATACTGTACTATATGATGTGGCATACTATAATTATTATTGAACACACCAAAAAGTATATTTAAAGAATGAACAATTTTATTTGAACAGGATTATAAAGGAAAATGAATCATACAAAGTTATAACGTTGCTTCTTCTTCAAAATTTAGAATCTTTTATCATTGAGAGATGGGGGATTAGGGCAAATTACTGTCTGTTATTAGAGTATGCAAACAGTACAATATGTTTGCATATCCCCCCCCTTCCTGAGTGTTGCATCTCTGAAAGAAAAAAATGTAACCAGGATTAGTGATTAAAGGCCTTGAGTATTTCACAATATTGGACTATACTGTCACTACTGTCTAACTATATACAGTGTAACTGTATAACAACAGTCTATACTGTAATGTACAGTATATAACTATATACTGTATAACTATAACTATACTAGGTTAGACAGTATTGGTGCATAAAAGGACTTGAGTACTTCACAATATTGGACTACAGTATAACTACTGTCTAACAATATAGAATTGTATAACTACAGTATATACTGTACAGTATATACTGTAATTATATACTGTGTACAGTATAACTATAATAAGTTAGGGATTGGAGCACTGTGTCTTACCTGGCAGTATTGGTGTGTGTGTGTGGGGGGGGGGGAGTGGGGGGTGAGGGGTCCTGCATGTTGTCTTTACCCAGCTCAAGACATGTACATGCAAAATAGAAATAGTAAAAAATTATTATACCAAGCATTAAAAGAATTAAACAATGAACAATTTAAGACAACCAACATTTTTTTTTTAGATTAAAAACATTGGAAGCACATCTTTATTTTTAAAGAAATGTAGCTAATTTCCCAGGAGCGGGAATTACTCGCGAAACGGCTTTCTGTCCTTGGTCAGCCGTGCAAGTTGTCACCACTGTGTACTCCAATGGAGCTGCTTCCTTCGTTCTGCCACAACGATAATGGCACTTGGAATCTTGGTATCTTACGAAGTCCTTGATGAATCTTATAGAACCTTGGGTGAATCTGATTCCCGATGGGCTGCAGGAATTCTATGAATCTTATAGAACTTTGGGTGAATCTGATTCCCGATGGGCTGCAGGAATTCTTATAAGGTTCAAAACCCTATACCTAACAAGTGCAGCCAATATCTCCATGGGAATAACTTTTCCCACCTATCCCACCTATCTTGTATTATTATAATTAACATCACTTTTAATCATTCCCCAATTTACTTATTAGCCATCTTATTGGAATTTTCGACTCAATTAGTCATTTGCACTGGGTGTGTTTACACTTTTATGGTATTGAGAGGAGAGCCGACTTGTATAGTGTGTGTTTTTAACTCTCAAAAACTTAACAGGTGTTTTTTTACTTTAACTCAAGTGTGAGCAAACTGGGGGGTGCGGCGGTTGCAGAGGTCCTGCGCTCTTCTCCATATCATTCAAATTAAATTCCGGGGAGAGCGCAAGACCTCTGTAACTCACTTACCTGCTCTCCGGTAGCTTTGGCGATGCGATGGTAATGTGGTGTCAAGTTGTGCCGTGGGGTCACATTACGTGACATCACATGACCCCATGGCGTCATATGACGCCAGATACCAGGTAGGAGCACGCAAGCACTGGGACTAAGCAGGCTGGGGGGTGCAAGGCCAAAACTTTGTGAACCCCTGCTTTAACTGAATTCAGTGAAGGGCAATTGTTCATACTGTATTTCCCAGAGAGGGGCAGAGTAATCTCAGGTCTCAGTTAAATACAGTATGTTTTTATTGTTTTCAAAACGTTTATTGAAATGTTGCAAATATTACTACAAATACAAACATATTTATCTACATCTTTCTCTGTTTTTTTATGTAGAGTCACAAATAACATAATCACATTTGATTTTATGATATATATCTGATTCGATTGTCATTAAGGAAAGAGCGTTCAATCTTGGTTGAAGCAGTAACTGCGGATTCTTAATAAGTTTCAGCTTTGAAAAAGATCTTTTGCCTTTACACATTGTGGTCATCATTGATAGGAAAATTTGTTAAAAGAAATGATAAATAAGTCATGTTTGCAGCGCTCAGCTAGAACTACGAATTTAAAATTACATTTTGGGCAATAGTATTGGTGGAGCTTCTGAATGGTCCAAGGCCCTGGACTGGGCTATAGCCCTATTACCACATGCATTAAGATGACGCTAAGCAGAGGAAAGATGGCGAAAGATGTATACTGTATGCCACAGTTTTTATACATGAGTGTTTGAACTGTATCAGGAATGCTGTATATATTGTTAACATGCCTAGTCTCAACACACAAAGCAAAAATGTGTTTAGCCATTCCTTAATCGTCTATGTAAGTGCTACGTGCTTGATAAATTACATCCCAGAAAACTACCAAAGATTACTGGTGAAGTTAAAAGCTGTTATTTCTTCGTGTTGCAACTATTAATCACACATCTACAAATATCTGGCTCATTTTAGTGTATAGTGCATTTGCATTCATTTTTCTCACCCAATCTCACCATTAGTTCTTATTGCAGGCAAATATAATTTCTGTAAAATAGTGCATACAGAAAATAACAACCATAACAATGACTGGGACAAGCAGCAAAGTATTTCCATGAGTGTCTCAATGAGGGGGCTGAAAAGAATTGTTTAATAGTGGAACATTGCACAATAGCTGTTTTAGCCTCAAAATTGTAATGCATAACAGTGTGGGCTGTTAGAACACTCCAGTGAGTCAGTGCACCGAATCATAGGCTGTCAGCAGTGACTTTCCTATGTGAGAACACGATCCAAAATACAAAGATTTGTCATTGCCCAGAAAAAAATAAAACTTACAGGAAAGATCTGAAAAGACTTAGTAGTCACATAACACAGCTGTATCATTCCCCAGGCTTTCTCTAGTAATAACAAAAAATATATATTTTTCAAAGATATATTTTAATGGTATAAATTTAGCAATGTGGACATTACAGTCAAAATTAAAGTCTGCAAACGCTACTTTAGACGTAACAAAAATTTGGAATTGTAGGTAGATTGTTCTTTCTGAATGATTTACAGTATCTTTGTATTTCTTTGATTGTCTAGAATTTGAAAATATTGTTTGACTCAGGAGAATTCAGCTCTGTTAGGCAATTTAACATAATGTTAACCGAAATTACCATTCGGTTAATCCTAATGGCTATCCCCTAAAAATAATAACGTTAACCTAGAGATAATCAGTGAAATAGTTTAAGGATACATTTCTATAGACGTTAGGGTTACTCATATTCAAATAATATGGTAATGATCCGTTTTCCTAACATCACAGATGGGCTAAAGTTCGTTAAAGCCCAGGAAATAACGTCATACCAAAATGTACCATTATTCCCATCCAAACCCTGATTAGCGTAAAGTTATTTAATAGAATTGCTTATGAAGAAAAATACAGGTTTAAGTTAAACCAAAAAATGGTTCACTTTATCTTTTTGGTCTGGCACTTAGCCCATTCTCTAAAGGTAGGTATACAGTACATGTTATACCAAAATCAGCAGTGTATTTTGTTTTAAACTCCATAATGTTTTATATTGTTGAAAGTAAAGCAAAGTGAAAGCAAGGTACGTTTGCCATAGTTGGCATGATAGATAATATATTTGCATTTGCAGTATTTGTGTACAATTACATCCTGTACCAAACTTTTTCAATAATAACTAAAAAGAAACAATCATTGTGTTTTAAACATTAAATCACATACAGTGCAAGCATTTTGAGAAAAAATAACTTAACATATATAATAATATATCAGACATTTGCAAGGAAAAACTAAATATTAGAACTAAATAATTTTTTTTAGCAGAGGAATGGACAGGCTAACTATACCCCTTTGATGCAGTCTCCTACGCCTCAATGAAGGGGATCCGCAGGTGCAGTAGGTGGACTACAGTAGGTGGAGGCAGAGGAAGAAGAGTGAATGTAAGGACTGAAAGACCAGATTCAGTTGAAGCTTTCAGATTGAGAATTCACTTGAGTCTGCTGGTGTGGGTACAGTTCAATAGCCTCACGTGCCCTCTGGGGCTTTCTGTACAGCCCATGTTAGCCTAAAACTGTACCGGTCAGTAGGGCCAGACTATTGGTAACATAAGTGTTGTTGTGTAGCAGTATCTGACAAACAACTCTATTATGACGGCTATTCTGAGTTATCAGCTGTCAAAAAATATTAGTACACGTTAGGCAGAGCGCTGAACTCTCAGCAACTGGTGCTGATTACTCAGAATCGCCTCATCATATTCCTCTCTCGCATGATGGTCTACAGCAGTTGCGGTAACCACAGCTGGTGCAGGAGCTGCATACTCCTATGGAAGAACCTCTGTGAGATGTACGGTCTCTGTGTCCTCCTCTTGGTGCTCGTCCTCATATGTGACAGCCATGGAGGTTTATAACTCATCAGATGGGTGTCTGTGCGATGCTCCTTGAGAAAAGTAAAGAAATATGCTCAAATAGAGGAAACATTTTTGGGGTACAGTATGTAGAGTATAACAAAATTGGTATGGTTTGTGTTTAAATAAACATACATTTCTTGTAAACTTTAGATCATTTAAATTAGATGATTAAATTTAGTTTATATTTGATGTAATATAAATAACGATAAAAGTTTATTATTGTGCTATAATAGGCAATTAGTAACATTAATCTAGAGATGCAATGTCTAAATCGTGGCTTGTAGTACACTTGAACCTTAGGAGAGCTTAAATATAACCATCTTACATATACTGTAGGTTATTGTGAGAACTGCCCACCACATTTATGTGTGACTTACGTGTAATTAATGCTGTAATAATATGTATGTTTGACAAGCTGGGTAATAAAATAACTTTTAAACCTTGATTGATGTTGTCACAATCAGTGTTGGTGGGACTACCAAGGATCTTTAGATCGCTATAAAGAACTTCAAAGGTTTAACAAATCGGAGTTTATACAGAGAAAAAGCACACAATATATACAGTACAAACCATAACATAGGGAGTCAGGGACAATGGTTAGGCTAGTTAGGCTTGATGCCACATGCTGCTGAAGTCAAAGTACCTCTGGAAGTCCTTTAGTAGTAGAACAAAAAGTGATAATTTCGACTTTGAGCAGCACAAAATATAGAAACAGTATTTTTTGTCGAATAATACAGGTTCGACTCACTGGACAACAGGGGCATCTATTCCAGATAGGTGTAGGGTAAAGCAGTAGCCAGCTTTCCTCCTACGATGGTTTTAGGGGCAAATAAAGCTTCTTTTCCCATATTATTGCAGTCTGCAACAGCACAGTATGCTTTCTTCTTAGGGCTTTCCACACACAGCCTAGAATCGGCTGTAACCAGTAACCGGTAGCATCATGGTAACTGGCAACACACAGGATGCAGGTTTCTGAGCACATGCTCTCAGAGGGACAAAGAGAGATAAAATGGTCCTGGGCCAGTGGGCAATTATACTCCTTACCAATTAGCAACATCACTCTCAGTCTGGCTACTAATAAAGGATTTCACACTGTCACGGGAGACCAGTACTTTTTCAGCGAAACCACTGGGATCACTAGCACCAGACAGAACAAAGTTATTGAATAAAATGGGGTTTATTCTGGCACGCCAGCAGACAAATAAAGATGTACAAAACATGATACAATACCAACTGGGGGCCTGGGGAGTAGACTCTAGCCTCGCTAGGTGCAGGGGCCTGCTTCAAGAAGGCTTGTCCTCTCCGCTTCTCATCCAGGATCTCAGAGGGCCCCTCTGCGATATCTCTCCAGCTGGTCACTGTAAAAGATCAAACTCCTTTACAGAATGTCTCTCAGTCTCTGTCTCTCAGATAGTCCTCTGAGGGTAGATCTCCACACTCCTTTCCAGAGTGTCTCTCAGTCTGTTAGCCTCTCTTGCTCTCAGACGCTCTCTGAAGGTAGATCTCCACACTCCTTCCCAGAGTGTCTCTCTAAAAGTAGATAGCCCTCTGTGGCTATCCATTGCATGGGAGGGGGCTGCTGGACAATCAGAGCACAGATTAAGTTAGTGCCACAACAGCCAGAGGGCGTGCTAAGAACCCATCCCTGATTAAATCAGAGTCCCCTCTAAACAAATGTACACATAATCCAATTAGCACTTTACAGGGTTGACTCCCAAATCTTATCACAGAACAATGTTTATTCCCTAAACTGTGGGATTGCATTTACAGAGAATAATAAATACAGACTTTGAAATACATTTTTACAGACATGGAAATACATTTACACATTCCTTGTTCTTCCCCAGATATTTAAAGTACATTTGTCCAAAATAAGCCTTATAAAGGTGGCCAAGTTACATAGATTTAGAGGTAGGTAGCTGGGCTTCATTTCAGTTTTGTGATGCCAGTAAACTTTATCGTCACACACACCTAACCCGGTCCTAGACTGGTAGGGGGTCGGCATATGGTTCTGGCTCCTTAACATACCTAATTCAGCCCATGCTAGCCAAAGTGGTGAGGGGGAGGGGCTTAGGATCTCAGGTTATACTGGGGAACTGCTTGCCACATACAGTAGGAATACATGATATGCATAATAAATACATGCAGGTATAAGGGAATTACGGTACATACATTTCGAGCAGGGACAATCATGTACCATCATATACACATGTTATGAGGTTCAGAATCTAATTCCTTCTTGGTGCACTGGAGGCCTTGAGGGGCACCCAAGAAAAGTGTGGTGGGAAAGAGCAAATCTGTGGAAACAACAGCGAAATAAAAGTACTTTTTACAGTGTGTTTCTCTCGTGTCTGAGCTCATTGTATAACCAATGGGAAAACACAACTTTTCTCTTGAACTGCAGTTCGGCCTGGGTTGCTTGATTTTTCTGTCATATTAATGCATTGCACACATTATCATTACAGGTATAGGCAAATGCGTTACAGGTAGGGGCCATACGATATAGGCTTTGGCAAAACAGGGCAAACCTCAGGGAGCCTAGTAGTTTTATAAAATCATTTACTCTGATAGCTGGAAAAATTATTCCACGGAGCAAGAGATGTTATGCCTATCACAGATGTACACTGTATTATACAGTATATGTTGTCTGTTTGAACTTACTAGGTTGCTCTTCAGGAGGATCCCTTGAACACTATTGTTGAAAAGCCTATAACCTGAGCAGTTGAGATGATCTCCATCATTCACCTCTCATATGAGAATTGGTTGCTGTAACGTGACCAGATGACCAATGTTTTGCAGAATACCGGAAGTTGAAGGAAATGCCAAATCTGAAGGCTGAAGAAACAAGGAAAACACAAGAAGAGAAAAGAAACCTTGGAGATGCACACTACTCTAATAGTCAAAATAATAAAGTTTTATTGAAATCTGAACTAAACACAAATAATAACAGTTAAAAAACAAACTAGAGCGCAAATGTGTCACTAGACTACTGTGTGTCCCAAGTGAGTACTGTGAAGCAAATGAAGTTACACCGAATCACTACCGGCAGGTGATCCACATTCAGTATCATAAACTGTGTAGATACTATGCTGGGTATAGAACAAGTGGAATAGGTGCTATAAGGACTATAATGGATGGACGTTGAATAGCCAAAGCTGTTTATAGCTTGCACATGACTAACCAACTAATGGCATATGTATAGACACCTATCACCACTATAGTTCTTGCTGTGTGGAAGACTTGTTGTAGAGACAGTATGTTGTGATATCAGAGTTACTGATACGTACACCAAATTCACATATTAGTGTGATTGGTGTGAAGAGATAATGCCCTGTTTACAGCGTGAACGGCTGTATATCTTGTCTATTTCTTAACAGACAAGGGTGAAAAAAGGAGAATCACCCATGTCTATGAGAAGCACTGATGCACCTGATGGTCAGGGCTGTTATCTCTTCACACCAATCACTTGTTGTATTGAATTTGGTGTACACTGAACGCTCTAGTTTTTTTTTAATGTTATTGCAGTATTTGTGTATAGTTCAGATTTCAATAAAACTTTATTATTTTGACTATTAGAGTATTGTGCATCTTCAAGGGTTCTTTTCTCTTCTCGTGTTCTCCATGTGCCTTAGTCCTGATAGCACCTCTCTAGCAAGTACATTAATATTACACATTTTTGGTTGAGCAGGGACCCTTCACATTCTGTCTCATGGCTGAAGAAACAAAACAGAAGAAACAAGAAAAGACTTTAACCAACAGAGGAAGGGTGTCATGTAAATCTGAGGATCCCCTTTCACAGGCTCAAGGATGGGAAAAAATGGCCTTTGGATTACTAATTGGTCTGGATTTATTTCTTTATTTTTGCCTTTGTATTGTTTTTGGGGGGTTTACATTTTATCTTCGCCATCTGGCTTTTGGATTATTTTTTAGTCTTTTTTGACCCTTTAGTGGATTGGTTCCAGGTTTTTTTGGCCCTAAAGATGAGGTGTACATCTTTTATTACAGGCAACCATTGAGTGCAATGTTGTTACCTAGGCTCTTACCAAGGTACTGTAGACCATTTGACACTCCATGTATTCAATTTTACAATGTAATGTTTATTACTGTAAATGTGTCATTTAGTGGTATGTTTCTATTAGTGTATGATTTAAATGTTGTATTCTTTATATATTGTTGCAAAACCAATACAGAATCCTGAAGTAGCTCAGTTTTGCACCCTGGGCTAGCCAGGGAGAAAAAATGATTATTTTCTCAGATAAAATCTATACAGAGAATATAGAATAGGGGGTTGAGACAATTTTCCCAAAGCAGACCCTTGTAATGGAGCTTTGATCTTCTGACAAATTCCATTGAAGGTTGTCTACGGCCCTGCTTCTGGTAGCTCTTCACCCTATATAGAATACTGAGAAGAGTATTTCGGCAGGTTTCTAACTTTCTTGCAAAAAAAATCCGAAGCTAACTTTTGGGAGTATATAGAATTGTAACGTTGCTGACTGGAGAAAAGGATACGGACTTGCAGGGCAGAGGTATGGAGTAATACACTGACCTTGGCCTGGGATCAGAGGCCTGAGATGCACGGATAGTCCGGTACGGTTCTGGGGCCGAGGCAGGCGGCGGGCAAAACATAGTCAGGTCCAGTTCCGAGGTTGAGGGGGGCGGCAGGTAAAGGGTAGTCAGGTCCGGTTCCAAGGTCAAGGCAGCCGGCAGGCAAAGGGTAGTCAGGTCCGGTTCGAGGTTTAGATAGGCAGCAGGCAAAATTAAGACAAGGCAGAGCTCACACAGGACAAGGTAAGAAGTACATTGCACGAGCAAGGTTGGATAGCAACTGCTGGCTACTTAAAGGCCAGAGGCAGCTGCTGGAACTGAAAGTTCAAAGTGAGACTTGAAGAGTTCTTCATGTGAGGGCAGGGATTGCCAGGAGTCAAGATGGCCGTGGTAGCTAAGGTGATGACACTTCCTGTAAGCATTCATCCGGAATGTTTGGACAGATCCCTTATAAGAATATATAGAATTTATTTTGATTTCCTTTTAGGTGTATAGATCATCTGTTTATTTTAGCACACTAACATCTCAGCTCTTTTTAGTTTACTTGCTATGAGAACGCAGAGAGGGTCACAGGCACACTGTAATGGCAGCAATATAAATAAATTGCTGGTTCTCTTCGAGATATGGGGAGATCCTGTAATACCCCAGAGAGATCACAAACCAGACGGAAAGCATCCAGGCACATAATCTTGTAAAAAAAATGATTTAATGGCAATACCGTTTCGACCACATAAGCATTCTTTGTCAAGGTGGGGTCTAAATATCAAACAACCAAGAGTAATATATATATAACCCTTGTACTCACCTATTACCTTGCCACAGGTGTCCCATGGCACTAAAGCTGCCCTCCTCATGACGTCACGGCGCTGAATGCACATATCCCTGAATCGCATGCCGCACATGTGCATAGCTCGCACCGCACATGCACACCGGCCACAGATGTTCGATGTGCGAGCCTCGCTTGCGCAAAGTGTGTGGGTGCGCTAGGAACTCAAAGCGCATGCGCCGACCACACAAGCCTCAATAGGCCTACTGTGATCTCTTGTTTTGTACGGGTGAGTGTATTGGATCTCTGATTGAGACCCAAAGAAAAATTATCAAACTCTCCATGATGGTGGAATCAGTGCAGCTAAAAGTCCAGTTGTGATAAAACCACATCAAACATATAAACAACAGTGTTCTAGACGACAAAGTTTACTTGTTATTACATTACAATCCATCTTGTATTTTAAATTGGCTATAAACCTTACCTGAGTTGATTCTATGACACTAAGGGGTCTATGCAGTAAGCAGCGAAAAAATGCATTAGCCAGTTTAGCAATTAGCCATGTTTTTGGCGTATTAAACTCGCTGTAAGGGGCGAATCCCTGGCGAATGAATGCGCCCTCACATGGTACGGCAGCCAATCAGAGTGTGGGAACTCCATGCCATCTCTGATTGGCTCTAGTAGACCATGTGACAGAGGCTTGGGGAATAACGGATATGACGTTATTGAAATCCTGTCACATGGTACTAGAACCAATCAGAGAAGGGATAGACTTCCCACGCTCTGATTGGCTACCGTACCATTTGAGGCCGGCCATGTTTCTTTTAATGACGTCATCTTAAAGGCAATTGAAGCAAAGCCATTCTGATTGGCTGTGCTTTCATTGCCTTTAAGTGACGTCATCATTTTTTTTTTTGAATCGGCCAAAACACATGGTTTTCACGGCCCAATCAGGGCCGTGGAAACCATGACGAAAATGTGATGTCATAGGACTTTAAAAGCCTATGTCATTTCATTTTGAAGCCAGAAGCCGAGGAAGAAGGAACTCCGGCGAAGAAATAAGACCAGGGCGTGGCAGCAGACGGGAAGATGACCCCGGAAGAAGATAGTAGAAACAACAAAACAGATGAAGATGGATTAGAAGTAGAAGACCCCTGGATTGTCGTGTTTTATTATTTTAATGTTTATTATTTTCTGGTTTATTATTTTATGGGTTCCTGTTCGTGGATTGGTTCGTGAGTAAGCTGTTCAATGGGAGTCGGTGAGTGGGTCAAGTAATGGTTAGTGAACTAAAGAAATGTATTTAATGTAACTGTGTTTTTTGTTGCTTTTACATGTGTTGTTTTTTTTTATTGTACATCATTTCTTGCCACTGTGTGTATGCATGTATGTATGTCTAGAGAGATATATACATACAGGGTAAGAAATTATATTGTTTTAAAAGCTTGCTTTGCACTATTTTAAATGATTGTGGCTATGCTGCTATGCATAGATGTGTGTTCAATGTATTTTATAATTAGATAGATGTAATTTTTGGGCTTCTTTGCTGTACTTTAGGTAATGGTGAGGCTTGCTTTAGTATATTGTAATTGTTGGTGTCCTATTTTGTATGCTGGTAACTTGTTCTCTGTAACGGTTGCTATAGTTAATTGTGTAATTGGTATGGATGCTATTTTAATTGTTTTGGGATGTAATTCATGTATGTTAATTGATTGATGATGACTTTATTGGATTACATAGTATACTTATTTTGATGTAATGCTATTTTATTTGAAATATTGTATTGCTAACATTGATTTGCAGCGTCTACATGTATCTTACATTTTATGCAGCATGTATACAATGTAAATGCAATGTTTTAAGTGGCATTTTAGTCTTTGGATTGGCATTTGATGCTTTAGATTGGATGATTACATAAGATTTGTTTTGGAAATGGCATTGTATTTCATTGAGGATGTTATGGATAAGTGGTAATTTTATTGGAGCATGTTTTTGCTAACCCTGACACATTTAGTTGTATATTGGTTCATCATGTGTGTATATATATATATATATATATATATATATATATATATATATATATATATATATATATATATATTTTGTTTTGTTTTTTGTTTCTTTTATTTTTCTTTTATTTTTTCATGATGAAGCCACTGTACAAAGGAATGTGTGAAGGGTGGGTATGTGGCCAGGATGGCTTAACCCCTTAATTACCTTTGCGATTAGTACCCGATAAGGTGATTAAGGGGTTCATTGATATGTGAATGTCATTGCAATGTATTGGCTATGTATTATTTTGGCAACAGAACACAAGGATGATGCTGGCGACGGGGCCTTCTTTTTGAAGAGGTTAGTAGAATTTTCTTTATTTTACTATGCTAGTTAATGTGTTTAATAATGGCCAAATAATGTATTATCCCTATCTGGATAATAGTTATTTGGCACATTACTGTACTGTATGTGGTGGGGTGGTGGGAGGGGGTATTGGCCCCAATGGTACGTAGTAGGACTCCCGTGTGGGTAGTGGGTGAGGGTAGTTAGGCCTCAGTGGGTGGGGAGGTAGTGGGGGAGGGTATGTGGCTGATGGTGGGTTAACCCCTTAATGACTGTAGCAGTTAATAACCGCTATGGTGATTAAGGGGTTAAGGGACATTACATTGGATGTTTTTATTCTTGTGTCTGTTTTGCAGAAGCAGATGGGGCATTAGCAGGATGAAGATGAGGATGGCCTTCATCATGGCAGCCGGACATGGGTGAGTGCTACATGTATTTAATGTATTTATTGTTCAGTATGTATTTTAAATGGACACATGCACTATTATCCATTTGTGGATAATAGTCATTGTGCCCATTACTATACTGTATGTTAGAGGGGTATAGGTGTTGTTGGTGTAATATATATATATATATATATATATATATATATATATATATATATATATATATATATATATATATATATTTATTTTTATATATATATATATACTGTATATATATATTTCTTTAGTTAGTGTGAGGCTGTTGTGTGTGTTTTGTTTTTATTGTGGGTAGCGGGGGTGGGTGAAGGGGTATTAGCCCCAACGGTGGTTTGTTTAGGGCTTGCGGGTGGGTAGCGGGAGGGTTTAACCCCTTCATGACCGTAGCGGTATTAACTGCTACGGTCGTGAAGGGGTTAAGCGCACCCGCAACCCCCCCGCAAGCCCTAAACAAACAACAAGGGCCAAATACCCCCTTCACCCACCCCCGCTACCCACAATAAACCTGGCACGGCTGTTTAACCCCTTCATTGCCTTAGCGGTTAGCCGCTAAGGTAATGAAGTGGCCTTTAAATTCATTTTTCCTGCCTTGGTTGCATGCCGGGTGTGTCCGGTGCTGTATTAATGGTATCAGCTCCGGAGACCACCAGCATCAATCCCAGCCAGGAAAAAGGCCAGAATTTTTTCTAAGTGCCGATCCACCACTCAGCCTCTCACCATCAACTTGCCAACTTTTTCTCGCGTGGCAATGGGAGCCTCTGACACAACTAGCAATATAGTTATTTGCTCAGATATAAAATTGCTGGAAGGAGAAGGAAGTTATAGGAACGTATGTGAGAGTGAAAAATGTTTAAATGCAGCGTAGCGTCTTTTTCAATTTTTAGAACCTCACTTTATTGGAAATGACAAGACAGGTAGAAAGATTTTATTTAAAATGTTGATTTTGACCTTTGCTAAATGAACATTTAATTTCCTGTCACTAATAGCTCAAGGTTCCATGAAATCCGAGGCAAGCTTGGGAATTCCAACTAAAGAGCTTGTTACTTCACATTCAATGCACTAATCACAAGATCTTATACCCACCCAAGACAGAAAGAGAGGCATTATGTACGTAGCATGCTAACGGTACTATCCAAAGTACATAGTTCAAACAGCCAATCAAGGGTCAGTCCCGCTTACTAACATACAGTATATTAGAATTGCAATAAGTAAATACATTCAGACATATGTAACAGTGTTTCCCCCACCCGGTGGGAGATGTGGCCATTACGGATCATGGTGCATGATACCTGCTGGTAACAGGAGGGCTGAATCATCTGCCAATGGTAGTGGGGACACAGGACTAGGCTTCTGTGGTTCATAAATGAAAGTAGAACAGAAGGGAAGCTGAGCACACCAAAGGAAATGCAATCATTTATAAAAAGTTCATTTAATTGACTGATTACAGTCACAAACCATCCAACGTTTCAGTGTACAAACACCTTCTTCAGGTGTTTGTACACCAAAACGTCGCATAGTTTGTGACTGTGATCAGTCAATTAAATGAACTTTTTATAAATTATTGCATTTCCTTTGGTGTGCTCAGCTTCACTTCTGATCTACATGCAGTTACCCTGACAAGGTTTTTTCTGCTTTCAGCACCCACCACTATTCCTGTTTGTTGCTCTTGTTCCCATAGAGTGGGGGCATCACAAGTTGCATTTATCTTGACTTTTGTGTGTTTAGCTTTTGTTCATAGATGAAAGAAATAAGGCGCAAACTTAAACTAGTGACAAGTGAGTAATAAACAAATGCTTAAAGTGCAATTTTCCAATACTGATTGTGCAATATATATATATATATAATCAGGTGCTGCCAAAAACACTTGCAGTTTCCCAACTGCAATATACCAAAAGTGAATAAAATATGTGTTCAAGGTGCAAACTGAATAAACGGAATAATAAAGTAATTGCACGGTAATAAATGATACCAGCCCTGCTGAGTGATGTTGTGCACTCCTCCGTTGAACCAGGGTCTTATATGTTAACTCCCGTACGGGAGTACCAGCTGCTGATGAGAGCTGAGTTAGGGTTGGAGTGCGCAGCAAATCACTCCCTGCACGCTACCTCAGGGGAGAGTGTGAGTTTACTGTACCCCCTTGTGTTGTTTGTTGCTTGGAGATAAAACGTTATTGCACCAGCATTTCTATATGCATTTCTTCCTACATGAATCAGTGATCGCGATTTAACCTATGAGACCCTGGTTCAACAGAGGAGTACCACAAAAGAAGAAAGCACAAGACCCTCATAGTGTAGTAAATACAAATATTCAATTTATAAGTGAGGTAATATATGCACGTATAGAATCAAAGATAAAATGAGCATGTAGGTATAGTAACCAATATAGGACAGACGCTCCCACAGCTGCTGCATAAGGTCATCAAAGATTTCCTCCTCGGATCAAGGTCTTCCAGGCACTGCTTGTCTCCACATCAGATCATCCGATCCCCAGCTAAACACTGCACCATCAGGGGGAGAGAGAATGGATCTCACGTTGACGGAGCTGCTTGTCTCCTCGCCCGACCTCTCGTTGCTCTGTCAGAACGCTGTTTTGCCGGGGAAGAGGGAGGGGGAGTCCCTCACACCAACTGATTCACACACCACATGACGTGTAGCGCGTCACTGACTCCCATGGCTCACAGGGTTGGTTACGGATGGGAGGCAGCTTGCTCACAATTATTATATCCGACACAGCAGCAGGGAATGGAAGCGTCTCTTTTCAAATATATAAAGATCAAAAAGGTCCAGAAAGGCTTGGCTAAATTCAAGAGGTCTGATCAACGCTTGTATAAAAAACTCCAACGCATTTCGTGACGCAAAGTCACTTCTTCAGGGATACAACAAAGGAGTGCAAAACATCACTCAGCAGGGCTGGTATCATTTATTAACGTGCAATCACTTTATTATTCACTTTAATCAGTTTGCGCCATGAACACATATTTTATTCACTTCTGCGGTTCATACCCTGTATATCTCTTTAGCACTGCAGTGCCTTCATCTGCAGTTGGCTCCAGGAATTGAAGGTGATCTCACATGGTAGAACTATTACCTCTCCCCCCAGTAAGGTCACACACCAGGCAGGAGGTATAACAACAAGAACGGTTTATTATCTCTTCTGTATAGCACAGTAACAGGGCAAGCTTCTGCCTAATGCAGTAACTCTCAGCTACCACTGAAGGATGGTCCCTGGACCGTCACTGCAGGCCAAGGGCACCCGCAGACATCTTACAGTAGCTCTTCCCAACCTCTCTAGCAGAGGCAGAGGTATGGTCCACCCTCACTCTCCCTTGGAGGGAAGAGGACTGGAGAAGACCCAATAATCAGCCTCACCGCTGTGTGACCTGCCTTCCTCAATGGAGGAACGGCACCACCAAATTTGGGGCAGTACTGCCCTTAAGTACTGCCAGGAGGAGGGCACAAGGTCTGTCCCATGATTGGCCATGCCCAGGCATGATGTCACCACCTCCCGCTGTCACTCAAGTGCAGCTCCTAGAAGGGAAAAGACCCCATATCAACTACTGGCAAGGCCTGCTTGTACCAGGACTTACTGCCAGGAGGGAAGCAGACTAGTAGCCACAGATGGCATGGCTACACATATATTACCTTTTTTTTCATTTGGTTAGTTGTAATTAAGGATATATATATATATATATATATATATATATATATATATATATATATATATATATATATATATGGAAAAAAGGAAAGAAAAAGAAACAGGCGCACACCTAGTGCATTACCATAATAAAAATTGTATTAAAGGAACATAAAATCTATCAAATGCCCACTCACAAAAGTACAGCAATCAATAGCATGTATGAGATAGGCTCTCATGTGCCAACAGCTCGATCATCAGCGTCCGGCTCAGGTCAATGGCGTCATCACGTGACCCTCCTTCTTCAAGCCGAAACCGGAAACGGAATACCTCACATTCAGTGTTCAGCGAGAGAGGTCCCTCCAGGGAACAATGCCTTGAAAGTCCTTTGTATAGTTGTAAAACGGCCGTGAAGACACACACGAGAGCCAAAATCTGACTGCAAGCAGCAACAATGATCGTGGGCAAATGGCGGCCGCAATCTAACCAGGCCCTACGCGTTTCGTCATCGATGATGACTTCTTCAGGGAATACCCTCTAAACGCGAGTCCATGATATTTATAGGGAGATAATTACACATAATTAACCAATATATTATTAAATCAATCATTTGATCGAACACACATGGTACGCATCATATATGACAAATAAAACAAATAAAAACATATATAACAAATGAAAACACGTTATATTATGAGGACCCCATTGAGTGCAAGAAAAAGAAAATGCAGATAAGATTCCTAATCACATAAATGTTATGGCCAAGGATTGAAAATAACAACCATAATATTACTATCTTAAAAACAACATTGATATGTTGGTAAGTAAGTAAACAATCTAGAGAATTAGCAATTGAGCTTCTATTCATTTTATTTAAAGTACGAATAAGAAATGCAAAATATATGTTCCAAAAAAAGAATAATAAAAAGGAATAGATGGTTTATCTATGCAATATAATTGTTTACCTATAAAGAGAAAATTATATATATAAATATTTGGTTTGAATGTCATAATAAGATCTAAATAACCAATGTTTAACCAGATATTAATTGTAAATTAATTGATTGGAGATAACAAATATTGAATACCCCCATATCAAATAAATATTAAATATATTTATATTTAAATTCTGAGGGACAACAAATAAATTCTATGAAATCATCAACTTCAATAAAAGTTAAAAATATTTAAGATATATATGCCCCGAAATATTCGGGGTCAATGCATAATAATTATAGATACCAATATATGATATAAATTTCGAATGTCCCAAAATAAATACCTAATTTGTAGATTCCAACGTGGAGTCAGAGGAGGTGAAGTAGATGGATCCAAAGCAAAGATAGAGGAAGAAGTATGGACTCCATTGTATGAATATGTGTGTTTTATTGTATATTTTGTTATATATATTGTTAATATTATAAATATGTGATGTACTATAAGTGAGTCTATGTGATGTTGCTAAAATTAAATATGTTGTGAATATATGACCAAATATGAAAAATGGTGCAATGAAATATTAACGAATGTGATTGTAAAATGAAATAAAATAAATAATTAAATGAATAATGATTAATAAATGGTGAATGATAATTATTGAGTGACCATTTATGAAAATAAATCGTACAAAGCAATATGCTGTGTACCCTACAAGCTGACCTCTCTATAGCATATAAGATTCTCTAGTGATGTAAGGCAACTCATATTGACCAAATGAACGACCATAGCCCAGAGGGAATGCTGAGCATTCAAACCAGACCTCTGGAGGACCACCCATGAAGAGTGTTCAAACTACTGTATGGTACTGATATCAATATGGTCATTATGTCCCTTGGGATGTGTTGTATCCAAAATATACATCCAATATGTTTCTCGTGTACATAATTTCTGAAAACGGTCTCCTCCCATATAGGAGAGGGGAATGAACTCAATGCCCATAACAGAGAGGGATTTTGGATCTTTATTGTGGTTAATACAAAAATGACGGGAAAGGCTGTGTGTTTGGCACTTCACCTCCTCTGACTCCACGTTGGAATCTACAAATTAGGAATTTATTTTGGGACTTCGAAATTTATATTATATATTGGTATCAATAATTATTATGCATTGACCCCGAATATTCTGAATACTCTGATTGGCTCTAGTATACCATGTGACAGAGGCTTGGGGGAGAACGGAGGTGACGTCATTGAAAGCTTGTCACATGGTACTAGAGCTAATCAGAGTAGGGATGGAGTTTCCACGCTCTGATTGGCTACCGTACCATGTGAGGATGGCCATGTTTCTTTTCATGACATCATCTTAAAGGCAATTGAAGCAAAGCCATTCTGATTGGCTGTGCTTTCATTGCCTTTAAGTGACGTCATCATTTTTATTTTTATCGGCCAGAACACATGGTTTTCATGGCCCAATCAGGGCCGTGGGAACCATATGTTGAAAATGTGACGTCATAGGCCTTTAAAAGCCTATGTCGTCTCATTTTGAAGCCAGCCGCCGAGGAGGAAGGACCTCCTACAGAAGAAAGAAGACCAGGGCGTGGCCGAAGACGGGAAGAAGACCCCGGAAGAAGGTAGAAGAAAGAAGAATACAGATGAAGATGGATTACAAGTTAAAGACCCGTGGATTGATTGGAATTTTTAGTTTAATGTTTATTTTTTTATGGTTTTTTATTTTATGGGTTCCTGTGCCTGGTGGTTTTGTACGTGATTAAGCTGTTCAACGGGAGTCGGTGGGGCCAAGTAATGGTAAGAGAACTAAAGAAATGTATTTTATTGTGCTTGTAAATTTTTTTAAAGTTTTTTTTTACATGTGTATTTATTTATTTGTGGTATATCAGTTCTTGCCACTGTATGTATGTATGTATATATGTCTAGAGATATATATACATACATGGTAAGAAATGTTGTTATTTTAAAAGCTTGATTTGATGTGTTTTGAAATAATTTGGCTATGCTGCTATGCTTCAATATGTGTATAATGTTTTTTACAATTAGATAGATGTAATCCTTGGTATTGTATTGTGTGCTTGTGGTCAGGGTTAGCCTTGGTTTTAAATTTTGTATTCTGATTGGTACTTTTCACATGTAAACTTGTTCTGCTCCAGGCTTGAATTAGTTAATTGTTTAATTGTTCGGGATAGACTGTCAATTGTTTAGGGATGTAAATAATGAATGCTAATTGATTTTTGTTTACTTGATTGGTTAAAATAGTTTACTTGTTTGGAGGTATTTGTATTTTGCTTGCAATGATATTGTTAACATTCATTTGCAGAATGTATATGGTGCATAGATTTTATGCATCATATATACAATGTAAATGCAATGTATTGATTGGAATGTGAGGTTTTTCATTGGCATTTGATGATTTACTGTAGATTGTAAGATCAGTTAGGATTATTAAAGGAAATTCATTTTAATGTACTGTGTCTGTATGGAGAAGTGTTATTTGTAGTACAGTATGGTTTTGATAACCCTTCTACATTTATTTGTATATTGGTTCATCATGTGTGTGTATATACTGTATATATATATATATATATATATATATATATATATATATATATATATATATAAATCTCTGTGTGTGTATATATATATATATATATATATATATATCTCTGTGTGTGTATATATATATATATATATATATATATATATATAGTTGCATGATGAAGCCACTGAACAAATTCATGGGTGAAGGGTGGGTATCGGGTCAGTGTGGCTTAACCCCTTGATTACCTTTGCGGTTATCATCCGATAAGGGGTTAATTGATATCTGAATGTACTTGCAATGTATTGGCTTTGTATTTGCAATGTATTTTGTGGGCAAGACAATGATGTTGCTGGCAACGGAGACTTCTTATTGATGAGGTCAGTAGTACTTTATTTATTTGAATATGCTAGTTAATGTTTTTAATAATGGGCAATTAATCTATTATCCATATCTGGATAATAGTTATTTTGCACATTATTGTACTGTAGGTGTTGGGGGGGGGGGTGTATGTATTGAATGTATAGGCCAGGTTTATTTGTTTTACATTCAGGGTTTGTTCCGTGGTTCTGCATGGGACCTCTGGAGACCACCTGCGGCTCTCCTCGGGTATCTCACGGATATCAGGCTGGTGGTTCCACGGGTGACACATGCGGGGATGAAGCGGTGGCCTCACATCTGTGGGGGCACCGCGGACCCGTAGTCTGCGGGGATGAAGCGGTGTCCTCACATCTGTGGGGGCACCACCGACCCATAGGTGCGGGGATGAAGCGGTGGTCCCACTTCTGTGGGGGCACCGCGGACCCGTAGTGAGCACTCGTGAGTTCCCCAGACCCCAGTGGGAACCACCCGAGGCAAAGCAGACACCTTTGGGTCTGACCAGGGGCTCCCAGACATCCTTGGGCCTACCGTGGGGACCCAATTGTGGCCCACGGTGCCACAAGGAGACCACCTGGAGACCATGGCGCTTGGCGGGACCCACCAGCAGGCCTCCAGAACCTGTTTGAAAAGGGCTGCTGGTACCCTGTAGGTCTGTCAGGTGCCCCGCCAGCCCACCGGGGACTTGCGTGGGGCTGCGTTATGAACCCTGTTTGTAAAAGGATAAATCTTGTATTTATGGGGGGGCACAGGGGGTGGGTAATGTATTTAATAAATATAATGATGTTTATTGTGGGTCACTGTATTGTTTTTATTGTGGGTACTGGGGGTGGGGGGGGGGTTCCCCAACGGTATGTAGCGGTTAATAACCGCTATGGTGATTAAAGGGTTAGGGGACATTACTTAGGATGTTTTTAATTTTTGTGTCTGTTTTGCAGCAGCGGAGGGGCCATGGGCAGGATGGGGGGGTGGGGAGAGGGACAACGGTATGTGGCTAGGCCTCCCTTGTGGGTAGTGAGTGAGGGTGGTTAGGCCTCACGGGGTGGGCCATTGGCAGTGAGGCACTGCATTATATGCACATCAGGATCCCCCTCCCCCTCCTCACATTTACATAAACTGCACACACAGGAACACAGGCAGGGAGATTTAACAGACAAATTAGGGGGAGGGGGCCTTACACAGATTACAGTCAAGGTAGGGAGGTTTAACAGACACATTAAAAATATGTATTTAATATATTTATTGTTGTTTATGTATTTTAAATACACAGGGGGTGTACTGTATGTTGTTTATGCAATGTTTATTGGGGGCAAATGTCCCCAATAAACATGCTATTCTGCCTTAACCCTTCATTGCCTTAGCGGCTATCAGATATGGTAATGAAGCAGCATTTCTGTATTTTAATAATATTGTGCAGGAGCAGGGGGTCCCCTGAGCTTTGATTTGTGGCTCAGGGAACCCCCTGCTCACTGTACAATATTATTACAAATACATTCATGCCTATAGTACCATTGATGTGCATATACAGTATGTGTATGTTAGGGGTTATAGGGGTTGTTGTTATATATATATATATAAATATATGTTGTGGGCTATTTTAATTTTTACTGCTGCTGACCCTGCCTGTCTATGTCTATTTTTGGACCATTCTAATGTCCTTTACCTATGAATGTTATTTTGTGGACTGTGCTGACCCATGATTGCAGTGCCATCATACTAAGGAGCTGAGTATTATTGTGTATCCCTTTTTCTTTTTTCCCATTTGCTCTGATTTATGTATTTGGGTCACTGAAATAATTCATTTATATGTCTCCTCTGTTATATAATCTTATTAGTGGCAATAGGCTGACATATTGTTGTTAACCTATATACTGCCATGGCACAGCACATATGATGGGTTTTTTTTGTATGTTTGTATGGGTTTTTTTTTTTGTGTAGACTTTTGATATTTTGTATCCTAGTTTGTTTCATGTGACCGGCCGGTCTGGTTTGCTTCATTGTGGGGATTTTGTCTCGCGTTTCGCGAGAGGCTTTATCAAGGCGTGAGTGTAAGTAATCCTAAGTGTACCCTGCTGTTAGGCAGGTATTTATAGGTCCTTTCAGGTGGATGACGTCACGAGTAACCCCTGGTGTGCTGGGACATGCGGGAGGCTGCGCTGTCTGCGCAGTGAGTATAACCAAATGTATGACTGGATGTATTAGCACAATAAAGGTGAAATTGTCTGATTGACTCTTGTACTGCACCGACACACTTTATTCGAGCAAATACCCAGTATGTACCTGGCAGATACCTGGAATGCGCCGCTCCTCACCTCTGACAAGCCCCGTTGCGTTTGCCTTCCCAGCCTGGGTTCATGCCTGGCTGACGGGCGGCTGATCTGTTAAATGATAATGATTAGGATTTAATAGGCTGCAATGCTTCGCGTGTCTACCAGATGGCATAAATTCATGAATTGTAATGCAGTATATATATATATATATATATATATATATATATATACTGTGCAGTATTGCAGCAAGCGAGAATAAAATGCTTCAATCCCTGCCTGGAAAATACCTCAATGCACTCGGGCAGAAAATAGTCACAAACCTCAATACACCCGGGTATACCCGAATTCGTGGGACTAGCCGAGCTCAAATAAAGTGTGTCGCCTGTGTACCACTTTAGGATATTTTATTATACATTTTTGGTTCTATTTAATTGCATATAATTTAATTATTTATTTTTCATTCTATATTTTCTTTTCATTTCTGGTCAGGCAGGTTCTTCAGTTAGTTGTTTGTATGTCTGTTATTTTTTGATTATTAAAATTACCCTTTCTATTTTTTGCTAACATTTGTCTGAGTGCTCTTTAAGAGGTTTCTTTTCTCTGTGTTTTCATATATATATATATATATATATATATATATATATATATATATATATATATATATATATAGGGAACCATGTTAAAAATGGTTATTGAGGCAAAAAGTGACACTGTGTGCTCATTTGCATGTCATTTCCCAGAATCCCTTGCTGCAGTTGAAGTGCTGTATGCTGGGTGATAATGGGGAAAGGCGGGGTTGCAGACCTGCCTAAGACATGCAGATGAGCATACAGTTATATTTTCATATATATATATATATATATATATATATATATATATATATATATATATATTTATTTATTTATTTATTTATATTCATGTATTTATTTATTTATTTAGATTTATTTATTTATTGTGGGGCTGCTGTGTGTGAAGTTTTTTATTGTGGGTAGCGGGGGTGGATGAAGGGGGTATTAGCCCCAACGGTGGTTGTTTAGGGCTTGCGCGGGGGTAGCGGGAGGGGTTAACCCCTTCATGACCGTAGCGGTATTAACTGCTACGGTCGTGAAGGGGTTAAGTGCACCCGCAACCCCCCCGCAAGTCCTAAACTCACACCAAGGGCCAAATAGCCCCTTCACCCACCCCTGCTACTCACAATAAAGCGGGCATGGTGGGTTAACCCCTTCATTGCCTTAGCAGCTATCAGCTATGGTAATGAAGCAGCATTTCTGTATTTTAATAATATTGTGCAGGAGCAGGGTGTCCCCTGATCTTTGATTTGTGGCTCAGGGAACCCTCTGCTCACTGTACAATATTATTAAAAATACATTCATGCCCCTATAGTATCATTGATGTGCATATACAGTATGTATGTTAGGGGTTATAGGGGTTGTTGTTATATATATATATATATATATATATATATATATATATATATATATATATATATATATATATATATATATTTTTATATTCATGTATTTATTTATTTATTTAGATTTATTTATTTATTGTGGGGCTGCTGTGTGTGAATTTTTTTTATTGTGGGTAGCAGGGGTGGGTGAAGGGGGTATTAGCCTCAACAGTGGTTGTTTAGGGCTTGCGGGGGGTATCAGGAGGGGTTAACCCCTTCATGACCGTAGCGGTATTAACTGCCTATGGTCGTGAAGGGGTTAAGTGCACCTGCAACCCCTCCGCAAGTCCTAAACTCACACCAAGGGCCAAATACCCCCTTCACCCACCCCTGCTACCCACAATAAAGCGGGCACGGTGGGTTAACCCCTTCATTGCCTTAGCGGCTATCAGCTATGGTAATGAAGCAACATTTCTGTATTTTAATAATATTGTGCAGGAGCAGGGGGTCCCCTGAGCTTTGATTTGTGGCTCAGGGAACCCCCTGCTCACTCTACAATATTATTAAAAATACATTCATGCCCCTATAGTATCATTGATGTGCATATACAGTATGTGTATGTTAGGGGTTATAGGGGTTGTTGTTATTTATATATATATATATATATATATATATATATATATATATATATATATATATATATATATATATAAAAAAAGAAAAAGACTGCGCTCCTTAGGTGTATCTAACACTTACATACAAAAATGTATGTATTATATTTAAGTGAACAATATGGATTTGGCAGTGGCTAATATATCAATAAAAATGGCTGATTGACTCACACTAATAAAGTTACATACAATGTGATAGTGATTAATTGCTGAATGTGCAAATGGTTAAAAAGCTGCTAAAAAAATGCTACCAATGAAACAATATAATAACTGTGAATGGGCACATGTGTGAGGTTCTACTGTTGCACAAATAAAAACCCTCCTGGATGGTACTACAATACTATAAAGATTAATATAGGAAAAATGCAAAAATTTAACACATATGTGTATATAAAAATAAAAATAAAAATGAAAAAATAGGATGAAAAAAATATATTGTAAAAATATATCAATCAACCAAACCAAGGGTCCATATCTAGGATCTGGCTGCTCTCCACAAGGACCAACGAACTCCCATAAATCTGCGAACAACAAGAAAAGAAAGTGCCCGATTCTAGTGCAGCATGAAAAATTACAATTTAATAAAAATGAATAGAACCAACAAATGCAAACTCACAAACAAATAAAAAATGAAAGCATGTAATGAGTATACTCATTCGCCAACCGCCCACGATGTGCCTCTGTTTCCGCGTCAACCTCTCCATCTGTGTAGTCCCAGCTCTTCCGAACCGACATCCAACAGGGGATACAGGAATGGGACCACCTCAGTGGTGTATTCCGGATATGAGGTCTGTTGTTCGTGACCCCGCAAAGCAAGTGCTGACCAGGAAAGTCTCTCAAATGTCCCACAAATAGTCCATGGTTATTGGGCAGTGGTAAATGAGTATAAAAATAAACCAACAATGTAGCAGCAGCTAAAAAACGCTCTTCCCTACGCGTTTCTTCACTCTCACGGTGATTTCATCAGGGGATATCTGACGGTATGCGTCAGACTGTTTATATAGTATGAGTCAATCAATCAATTAGTGCCTAAATTGCTAAAATAAAAACACCTGAATTGTTTTAATTAAAAGAATACATATTAAAAGAAGACAATTAGTGTCCTGTTCATAATTCATGACAACCTTACATCAACAATTAGCTAGCTATAAAGATTAATAAAATATTAATGACAAACACATAAAATCAAATTACAATCAATTTAGTACATGTAATACATATGAACAGTTTTTGGATCTTAATAGACCACTAATGATAATATCCATTCAAGACTTCAATGAGATAATTTACAAACTCATTATGATTATGGGTAGATAACCAATGTAAGTACTCACTAGTTAGTGAGTTACTCCCCAATAAATATTCTAACAAATCAATTTGGTGTCTTTATTGATGGAAATACTTGCAGACGTGAATGTTCTTATCTACATGTGGAGACAATGATAACAACGATAAACATTAATGGTTTAATGTTGGATAGGAATCCTAAATGTCTGTGTCCCTTAACTACCCTAATGGATATGTATGTGACCTCAGACATGGGTTACTAGGATCTATAACATAATGAATTATTTATTTCGAAGAAATGAATTCCTGAAAGGAATGATTTGGGATATTGATAAAGATCAAATGATAGACATTCTTTAGTCATTATATGAATATATATATAAATATATATATGTATGTATTACATATGAATGTATTAATGGGAGACAATTGGCCTCTTTTGGATGTTTAATGGATCTTATTATAAGGGGGCTCAAGGAAAATATAACTCTATCTATTTTGCAAAGGAACCAGAAGAACTGCAAACTGCGACTTTGTATCCCACAGTCACTTGTATGACAAAATGAAAAGCAAATGCATTATGGCACATGAATGGTTGCTGACCAAGGGTACCTATTGTGTATATGTGTGACTATATTAAAAAAGAAATTGCATGATGAAAAATCAAGAATAAAAATATATAAATAAAAGTGTTTGTGAAAAAATATGTGAATAATAGAATAAAATGAATGTTTAATGGATTGTGATCCAAATGTTTAGAATCTTCAATGTGCTTTATTAATATTTAATTTGATTTTAATTAAATAATATAAGTATTATGGTGTGTGAATCTAAATATATATCAAATATACGTGCTAATTATTCCATTTCCAGTGATTTACTAATTCTTGTTTGTCCAACTAATTATTGTTGGAATGTAGTTCTAATGTGAATGTGAATTAAATGTGTGACTTTAATGTGTATATTAATAATATTAATATGTGGAACTGAACAGATCAAAAAGGACACTCTCCGAGACAGATGTGGAGGGAACATGACGGACATGTTCAAACCCAGACCTCCACTTCAATGTCTTATGGGAAGCGACCCTCAGATGACTGTACTTACATCTATGCAGTCATTTAACCCAGATGGACTTAGTGTATTTAAAACATAAATCCAATATGTTTCACGAAGGTTTAGGCTTTTATGTCTGTCGCCACTCAGTAAGGTTGATTTTATATGTTCTATTCCCAGTATTCTAAGTGTTGCTGGGTCTTTATTGTGTTTTAATTGGTAGTGACGTGACAGACTATGAGTTTGAAGCCCATGGATTATGTTTCTACGATGTTCTAAGAACCTAGTACTCAGGGCTCTTGCTGTCCGGCCAATATATTGTAGCCCACATGGGCATATAATGGCATAAACCACAAAACTGGTTAAGCAATCGATATGACCCAGAATGGAATGAGTGGATCCATTTGAAGCAGAGACAATAGAATCTGATATTTTTTAAATGCTTGCAAGTAATACATCTACTGCGTTGATTGATTTTTACTTTCACAGGTAACTAGTGTGTTTTTTAGTCTGCGTGGTGCTAGAATGGATTTGATGTTCCTTGCTTTTTTGAAAACCACTGGTGTCCTAGTAGGTAATTTATGTCCAATTATTGGATCATTTCGCAGTATGTTCCAATGGGAATTTAATATGGATTATATTTTAGAAAATGAATTATTATATTGATTTATGAATGATGGTACCTCAAATTTATTTTCTATTTTACTTGCCACTTTCTGATTGTTATCAAATTTTGATTTGCTTTTATGTAGTAGATCAACTCTATCTAGTGTCCCTACTTGTTTGAATGTGTCAATGATAATGTTCTTATCATATCCTTTGTTAATAAATTTGTAGACTAAAACATCCCCCTGGGTCAGATAGTCAGAGTCCAGAGAACAATTTCTCCGGACCCTTAAAAACTGACCACAGGGGATGTTTTCAAGCCATTTACCATAGTGGTTACTATTATTATGAATATATCCATTGGCGGACACTTTTTTGAAAAATGTTTTTGTAATAATATTGTTCTCATTGTCTACACTGAGTTCTAAATCAAGAAAAGTAATGATGGACTTGTTGATCTCGGATGTGAACCTCAACCCCATAGTATTGTTATTAAATGTGGAAAGAATGTCAATTAATTCCTGTTTTGGACCATCCCATATAAATATTAGGTCATCAATGAAACGGCCATAGAACACAAGTCCCGCCCCCAGCCTTGCATTGTCCCACACATGGATACTCTCCCACAGACCCATGTATAGGTTCGCATAGCTGGGGGCAAATCTCGTGCCCATGGCCGTTTCGCAAACCTGGAGATAATACTGGTCTTCAGACAGGAAATAATTGTGTTCTAAGATAAATCTTATCGCCTTTATAATGAATTCCCTTTGTATATATTCCAGTTTGGTGTCTGTCTTCAGAAATGTGTCAATGGCTTGTATACCTTTTTCATGGTCAATACACGTGTAGAGGGATGATACATCACACGTGGCCCACATGTATGTGGACTTCCAGGGGATATTGGAAATGAGGTCAATGACGTGCAGCGAGTCCCTGATGTGTGACCTCAATTCTGCCACAATTGGTTGAAAATAATAATCCACATATTGGGACACGCTGGATGTCATTGACTCCACACCCGACAATATGGGTCTTCCTGGGGGTGCCTTTAGATCTTTATTAATTTTCGGTATATGGTAAAAAACCGGAGTCCTTGGATGACGTTTATATAGGAATTCAAATTCCGATTTACTTATTACATTTTGTACCTGGGCATCTAACAACAGTATCTTTAATTCTGTTTGGAAGTCAATTAGGGGATCAGTAACCTTTTGACACCTCCAGCCATAAAACACATCCACACCGAGGGAAGGACCAGCACAGATAACATTCCGATAGACACTGTTTATAGTATAGCTTTTTCTTGCTTCATTCATTGTAACATCGCCGGAAGAAGAGACCAGTGTATCTCGAAAGCTCGCACAAATAAAAGCATTTCGTTAGCCACAGAACGGTATCATCTATTTATTTTTTGATTTTATATATATATATATATATATTTATATATATATATATATATATATATATATATATATATATATTTATTTATATTCATGTATTTATTTATTTATTTAGATTTATTTATTTATTATGGGGCTGCTGTGTGTGAATTTTTTTATTGTGGGTAGCGGGGGTGGGTGAAGGGGGTATTAGCCCCAACGGTGGTTGTTTAGGGCTTGCGGGGGGGTAGCGGGAGGGGTTAACCCCTTCATGACCGTAGCGGTATTAACTGCCTATGGTCATGAAGGGGTTAAGTGCACCCGCAACCCCCCCACAAGTCCTAAACTCACACCAAGGGCCAAATACCCCCTTCACCCACCCCCGCTACCCACAATAAAGCGGGCACGGTGGGTTAACCCCTTCATTACCTTAGCGGCTATCAGCTATGGTAATGAAGCAGCATTTCTGTATTTTAATAATATTGTGCAGGAGCAGGGGGTCCCCTGAGCTTTGATTTGTGGCTCAGGGAACCCCCTGCTCACTGTACAATATTATTAAAAATACATTCATGCTGCTTCGTTACCATAGCACATAGCTGCAAAGGTAAGGAATGATTGTTTATTGATATGGGTGTTTTATTCATACTGTAGATGTGCAGAGGGACTCCGGAGCAGAACCGCTTTGGTTTTAGGTCCAGGGACCCCCTGCTTCCCGAGATATTGGCCCCTTTATGGGGTGCCGGTATCCCTCTGCTTTGTTTACATTCCGCGGTCACGTGATCGGGACCTTTAAATACAGAGGGATACCGGCACCCCATAAAGGGGCCTGTATCTCGGGAGGCAGGGGGTCCTCGGACCTGAAACCAATGCGGTTCAGCTCCGGAGACCCCCTGCACATCTACACTATGAATAAAAATGTATTTTAAATAATTTTTAATGTGCCGATGTTTGCGCAGAGAGAGCAGCGGATCTCTCTCTGCTGCAAACACATCTCGCCAGGGGACGGCTTCTCGGCTTCAAAGACAACAGCTCGCAAACGCCCCATGAGTTTTTACACGGCATTGCAGTATTGCAGACAGCGGGAATAAAATGCTTAAATCACAGCCGCAAAAATAACGCAATTCACCCCGGGCGAAAACGACACAAAACCGCACATAACCGGGATAATTTGAAATTCGCGGAGCTAGCCGAGTTAGAATAAAGGTTGTCGCCACTGTAAGATGCAAAGTATTCAAATTACAGCTCAACCCCCTTATAACGCTATGCTTGGGGTCCAAAGAATCACATTGCGTTATAAGCGGATCGCGTTCGAAATAATGTACAACTGTATGCATTGTACAATAAAGTATTTAAGATACCAATAATCGTGTTGTAAATCATTCATAAATACGAAAATTGGGAGCCACAGTTGTATCGCGTAACAAGAGGATTCGCGTTGTAACGGATCGCATTATAACGGGGTTGAGCTGTACTTTACCTGGCCAGCCAGCACACAAATGAATTTGGGCGTGCTGTGTAAATTTGGAGGGGTGAAGTGCTTAGGACATTGTGTGAGAGGGGAGGGCTGTGGGGACTCAGGTCTGGGAACTGTAACTCAAAGAGCTGGTACACCCCAGACTCTGAGGCACCTATCTTCACAGGAGATATCGAGCTGAGACGGAAACCTGAGTCTTAGCCCCAACTGATTCAGATCTAGGGATGCGCGAAACTGTAAAAATGTATTTCCCGAAATTTGGCAGATTATTTTGTAAAATCCGTTCCGCACACAAAAATCTGCATTGCTGATTTCATACTTTAAAATCCGGGAAGATTAATTCAAATTTGCCATTGACTGCAATCTTGACGGAGTTTTTAGAATCCACAAACGGATTCTTAATCCATTTGCAGATTGTTAAGAATACGAATGTGAGAGAGAGAGAGAGAGACAGAAAGACCTTCCTAAATTTATTAGCAGTCGCCAGTTGTGTCTCTCCTCTCATTTTAGTTTTAAGCGGAGAAAAAAGTTAGAGCTTTTCATAGCAACATGAAGAATTGTTCAAGACATTGAATTGGGAATAAAAAGAAATCAAAATCAACTGTGAATATTTCGGTAATTTGAGCAAGCATACTCTGTTACTTTCCTTTTCCGGGTGGCCCTTTAAATAACTGCTGTGTTCAGAAATGTTACACAATGCATAGCGGCCACTTTTACTGGTAACTGCTGTGAAACACAAATTTTACGTCAGTTATTTTTTCATGTGTGTGAAAATGAGTGAAAAAACCTTTATCGTATTATTTTATTGTTTATCCATGTTATTTTTGTTTCCTACTATCTAGCTCTGTCTCCAATCCTATGTCTTTCATGCCTATTTTCTCTTAGGTATCCAGCTGGCAGCACATCCTGCCCTTTTACGGACTTTTCTTCAACTAACTACCAGTAAGATGTCAAAGCCACACTTTAAAGTCCCCTTAGGGTTCCACTGAAGCATGCAGTTTGGCGTTTGACCATTCCCCTGAAACTACCAGGGATTTAAATCTCCCACGTGTGCCATTAGTCAACTCGTGGTGTATATCGTCTTCTCCTCTGTCTCCCTACAGCACAACCTCTGCAGCGCAACCTGATGTTTGAGGATCGCCTTTCATTCACAGAATAGATAGAATTAAGATTCTCACAGTGGGGAGCAGAAGGGGGACAGGGTAGTTATTGGGTATTAAAGTACACATGAAAATTATTGAAAAATGTTCTACGAACATTTAAAGTATAGTTTGAGTTTCACTTTTCATAAATTACACACAAAATCTGAAATTATGCAATGTTTTTAACCTTAAATTATTAAGCCCTTTTGTGAAAATATAAAATTAGACCATTTAGGTCAATAATATTTTGTAAGGCTACATAACAAACAAATGTATATTGGGCTAACAAATAGTTTTCACACATTCTGATATTATATGTCTTGTGACTTTATTTAATAACCCCTGACCTTACACCTGCTGTACAAATTAAAGTTTCTGAATGTCTCTCTGCTATATCATCCTGTATGGCCCAACGCAGACCTAAACATAACATGGCATAAAGAGAGCTCCTCATGCTTCCTCCCAAACCCAGCCCTACTACCTCCTACCACATTACTATTGGAAGTACTATCATTCACCCAGTAGCACAAGCACGCTGCCTCTGGGTCACACTCGGCTCCTCTCTCACATTCTCCTCTCACATTCAAAAGGTAGCTAAAACCTGTCATTTTTTCTTTCGCAATATTACAAATTTATGCCCTTTCCTCTGTTGCTCAACTGCTAAAACATTGACACAGGCCATCATTCTCTCCCATCTCGATTACTGTAAGCTCCTGTTGGCCAGCCTTCCAGTCTCTCACCTGTCCCCCCTACAATCTATCCTAAATGCTGCTGCCAGAATCACTCTACTATTTCCGAAATCTGTCATAGCATCTCCCCTGCTGAAATCACTCTCCTGGCTTCCTATCAAATCCCGTATCACACACTCAATTCTCCTCCTCACTTTTAAAGTTTTACACTCTTCTGCCCCTTTTTACATCTCAGCCCTAATTTCTCGCTATACACCATCCCGACTCTTGCACTCTGCACAAGGATGTATTCCCTCTACCCCTTTTGTATCTAATGCCCTCTACCACCTTAAACCTTTCTGACTGACTGCCACACATCTCTGGAATGTGCTTGCCCCCAATATCCGACTAGCAACCTGTCTATCCACCTTTAAGACACACCTTAAAACACACCTACTTATGGAGGCATCTGAGTAGCTCCATGGCTGATAGTTTTACACTGCATACATAAACCTTGTCCCCTTGCAGATGCACTTACCAGAACACCCTCCTACTGTCTCTGTATGTTCTTCCTCCCAACTAATTAGGTTGTAAGCTCTTCGGAGCAGGGACTCCTTTCCCTAAATGTTACTTTTATGCCTGAAGTGCTTCTTCCCTTTATGTGTTATTTGTATTATTTGATATTTATATGATTGTCACGTGTATTACTGCAGTGAAACGCTATGTACATTAATGGCGCTATATACTGCTGCGGCACAGCTTAGTCTTACAAAAGACGGGAGCTGGCCGGGCACGTGACGGGCATGTTGTTGAAAGTTGCGTACGCGCTCCCCGCACGTTGCCCGGTCTATCCCGCGCCGCAATAGAAAAGCGCTATGGCGCTTTCTATTGAAAGCGCCCGAGGCGCTAGAAAGCGGCCGCGAACCTTCCCGGTTCGTGGCTGGGTACGGCCGCGCGGCGGCCGCGGATTTTTTTAACCGCGGTGACGGCCGTGTTAGAATTAACAGTGTCACCACTGTAAATAAAGACAAACATACATAACTCTGATTCACTTGGTATCAACTGTTACTGTTACATCTGAGACGTTTCTTGCTATGCTATTTTATCAAACTGCTGATTTCCAAAAAAGATTTGAAAAGGAGCTTGCAATGTTTTAGTCACTAGGGAGGTCCAACAATGTAAATGGCTGCCAAAATACTATGCAGCTGAAACTACCTCTCACTTCCAAGCACATAAAAACATTCCTTTAGTTAGATTTATTTTCAGGCTTAATCTCAAGCAGATTCTAATGTGTTTAGATGAAAACTGTTCCAATAACTAATGTTTTTGATTATGAAGACATATATTCTCCCTTGTCCACCTATCCCAGCTCCAATCCATCCAAAATGCTGCTGCCAAACTCATCTACCTCCCTCACCGCTCGACTTCTGTTGCTCCACTGGGAAAATCCCACACTGGCTTCCCATATCCTCTATAATCAAATGTAAAAATCTACATCTGACTTACAAAGCTCTCAATGATGCAGCATCCCTCCCCTTACATCTCAGCCGTTATCCCTAAATATATCCCTAACCATCTCCTAGGTTCTGCCCATGACATCCGCCTTTCCTTAACCCTTATTACCTCCTCTCACTCACAACTACAACACTTCTCCTGTGCTGCATCTTCTCTCTTGAATTCCTTTCCATGCACCATCAGACACTCTCCATGCTTTCAGACATTTAAAAACTCCCTGAAAACTAACCTTTTCAAGGAAGCCTATCTGCCATACCTCTTACATCCAACTCCCCCCTCCTACCCCCCCCCAACTCCATTTAGACCAATTGTGCAACTGGATCAATATTTACACTATGTAACACCCACTAACATCTCCACCCACAAACCTTAATGAGATCAGCGTTTAGACTGGATAATACTCCAACCTGTGGCATCCCATAATGAGCATTCACTTTACTTTTTTGTTCCAAAATTTTCCCTCATTCACTCTAGGTTGTAAATTCTCACATGCATGGCCCTCATTATTTCTTTGTATATTTGTGCATGTTTGCCCTTATTTGTAGGTGTAGCCAGGTCTCCCTCTTACCTTCCGGCTGCAGACCTCATGTTGCCAGACAACGAATAGAGCTGCTAGGATCTCCTGAAGGGAGATTGAAACGTTAGGACAGTTAGGGCAGTTAGGGCAGTTAGGGCAGTTGGGCGTTGGAAGCTGGACACTGAAAGGGCAGGGTGTGAGTGTGCAGGTGCCTGTGGCATCTGCACTAGGCCAGAGACCCTTAATAGGCCCCAGCTAGGCCGAACTCCCCTCAGTTTGTGGCTGCTACAGTGACAGGCTCATAGATAGGGATACTGCCCCTGTAGCTTGTAGTGAGGGACTCAGCCAGGACACAGTGGCATCCTGGCCCTTGGTGGTCTGGGACCAGACCATCCCACAGAAGAGACTAAGACTGACACACCACACGGGGACCACCCCACGCAGAGGCAGAAGCATTTGAGTCGCGGATCATCATTGGGTCCGTGTACCCCACCGCAGGATGCAGCACGCCTGGGTGTGGACACACCCGGCAGCTACCCCACGCACATGTGCACCAACATACACTATAGTGGCAGCGCTGACCGCATATAAAGGTGAGGGGTTATATCCTTGTGGACACCAGGGTGGTTGGGTGCGCAAGGGACACGTCAGGTACTGTGGGGACTGTGGACAGGAGTGTGGGACACTTGTTGGGTGGTTACAGTCGTGCAAGGCATGAGGGGTAGGCTGTAACCAGTAGCCATACTTTCGTCCTGCAGTAAAGCTGTTATTTTATGATTTACCCAGTGTGCGTGGTTATTGTATGAGTGTATGTATATATATATATATATATATATATATATATATATATATATGTATGTATGTATGTATGTATGTTTGTATATATGTATGTATGTATATGTGTCCTGTAACGGGTAATTCCACACAGTAGAATCTGTTACATGTGGAGGCACTGAAGAACACCGTACCAGTATACACCACAGGCTCCCTGCACTGGAGGCGCAGACCTCCTGTGAACCACAGGTATTGTACCACACACAACGTAGCCACACATCCTCCAAGGGGGTGGGGGGAAAGTGCGCTACTGTACATATTTATATGTAAATCTGTTTATATAATTATCAAATCACTTGTACCCCCTTTGTACTGTGCTGAAGAATATGTCAATTTCTCATAGCATCTGTGGGAAATATAAATGTCTGGCCAAAGAATCATTGATCATTTGACATTAAGTAATTGAAGCATGACATTTGTATCACTGGCTCAGGAGCGTATCTGCCTGAGGGGCAGGGGTGCAATTGCTCCCCATCCCCTGCCTCCTCCCTCCCCTCCTGCTAATCATAATAAAACAGTACTGACTGGTAGAAAGGAGGAGGAGAGCAGGGCATCCTGGCTGCTTCAACAGTGCAGATAATGGCGCTGCAGAGCCTTCCATAGCCATTCCTCCCTAGACCTTCCGGCTCCTCTCTATAGTGTGGTTGTACGTGTAACTTTTTGCTAATCTATGTTTGTATACAATGGGGGCTATGCACAAAGCAGTGATAAGTGTTTTTAAGGGCAATAAATGCCTTTATAGCGTGTTACTGCCTGCTTCACGATTCACAAAGCAGTGATAACACTGCAGTATTTCGTTTCGTTTTCGTTTTAAAGGCTTTTAGCACCCAAAAACTCAGTGATTAAAAAAAGTTGTACGATCAGGCAAAAAATGGCAAAACCGCTGTTTTTTGCCAGTCAGCGAGATTCACAAAGCAGTGATAACTGAATCACACTGTAAAAACACACCGTTTCTTTCCACCAGCTAAAGGCTGGCGCAAAAGAGATAGATCCATGAATAAAAGCATTATTTTTTATTTTCTGCACACTATTAATACAAGAGGCCAACAGGGGTCTCCGAGTGGTTCCCACGGGTGTCACTAGGCCTCCAGGTGGTCCCCATAGGTATCTGTGGGCCCCACAGGGGTCCCCAGGTGGTCACGCGGGTGTCTGGGAGTCATCAGGTGGTCCCTGCGGGTGTCTGTGTGCCTCCAGGTAGTCCCTGAAGGTGTCCAGGGGCCTCCAGATTGTTCCCCGCGTGTGTCTGGGGCCCACAGGGGTCCCAGGTTGTCCCCGTGGATGTCTGGGTGTCATTGGGTGGTGCCGCGTGTCCCCACGGGTCCCCACGGGACTGCGGTACCAATCCTGTGCCCAAAATAAAACATGTCCAATATTGTGAAATAAATACACTCCCCTCCCTGCCCCGTAACACATACAGTACAGTAAGGAGCAATCGAAACACTCATGAAAGGGTAGAGCCCCTTCAAATTTCATTGTGCTGCAGAGATTCACTCCAGGTATATGAAGTCCATTTAAATCAGCAACATAATAACAGACCATAAGGGGTTAACACATATGATGAACAGCAAATGAGTCTACTGACTCTCCCCTAGTATGGGAGCAGCCTGGCAACATACAGAGGGTTGACCCAGTTGGTTAAATAACCTGCTAGGGACCCCTCAAATGTATAAATAGTGCACTAAAAGTGGCTGTTCCCTTGGGGTGCTTAAGAATAAGAAATAAACTTACTCAGTTCTTTCATTGGTCTGTTCCAGTTGGCGTGCTCCAGGCTTGTGAGCAATAAAGTAGCAGGATATCCTCTCCATAGGAAAGTAATCAGCGGGCACTGCTTAGACAAAAAATGGCAAGAAGGCTGGAATGTGCAAAAAATATAAAAGTCTTTATTGGTTCCCGGCATACATGGATAAAAAAGGGGAGAAGGAGTCCCCCCTCAGCGCTCTGACGCGTTTCGTTTGCACAGGGACTTTGTCAAAGTGTGCTCTCACTCTTGTTGCATTATCCTGATATAGAAATCAAAACAGGAAGTGACGTCACGCTACTCACTCAGTTGTCCCAACGTGACGTCACTTCCTGTTTTGAATATAAAAAACATTAATCAGCAGAAATAAAGTAAATAAAACTTGCACTCACCCCTGCCAGCCTGCCACGATGAAGGCCTTCCTCATCACCATCCATGTCCTCCGTTGCCATAAACAATGCAATAAAAAATCCAATATAATGGCCCCTAGCCCCTTAATTACCGTAGTAATGAAGGGGTTAACCCACCATCCACCACTACCCACCCTGGAGGCCTAACCACCCTCCTCAGCAACTACCACCACCCTCCACACATTCATTGGTACAGTGAGTACATCATGCTCATATAATATGGACCTGATTTACCACTAGAGCAATAAATGGTGAAGGAAAAAAAAAACAGGCCAAAAATAAAACACATCACATAGAATATTAAACACATTAAAAAATGCCAATAAACCAATTGATTGGCACAGTGGGTACATCATTCACCATTGGCATAATTTAACACTATGACAGTCAATGTTCAACCTAAAAAATAAACAACCACCAACAATATCCAATGTCATCAAAATAATCACCAAATAAATAACAATTAACAAGTAAACACAACAGAATTACCAGCAATCAATTAATCAAATAAAAAACAGAATTAACAATGAAAACTCCAAAACAAAACCATCAATAAATAAAATAAAGCTCAAAATAAACTCCATCATTCAAAATAACAAAAATAATCCACAATTAAAAAGCAAACAACAAAAAGCAGCAAGAAATAATCAATAAAAAACACCAACACAAATGCCATCATACAAAATCAAAACACAAAATAAATAGCATAAAAAGAAATAACAAAGTACCAAAATACATTTAAAATACATAAAAGAAAGCATTTGCCAAAAAAATTAATTGCTTATCTATGTATGTATAGCCCAGCCCTAAAGGGGCATACATAAATATATTTTCAATCAATGGTCAATCAAAAAATTAAATAACAATAAAAATACAACGAAAAAACTTGTAAAAGAAAAATAACATATATTCAATGTTTTTTCTTACCTTTTAGATGTCTTCACCCTCTGATTGCAGGGGTCTCAAAAAGCTCTCGAACCAATCCACGATCCAAAACAGCAACGGGCCACAGGTAAAGTCAAATGTCATTTTCCTCTTTCTTTATCTTCATCTGTTAATTGTAATCCATTTGGGGGTTTTCTTTTTTCTTCATCTGTATCTGTATTTGTATCTTCATCTTCATCCATCTTCATCTGTAACGCCCTTGTAATCCTATTCCCATCTCAGCTTCTTGGCATCAAATGAGGCAGCACAGGCTTTTATATGGCCTGTGATGTCACATTTGAGTGGCAAATGGTTCACACGCCATCTGATTGGCTGTGAAAACCATGTGTCTTTTTTTGTGTGGATGTGACGTCATGTAAAGGACGTGAAGCCAGCCAATCAGAATGGTTGGGCTCCCTTTCACTTTAACATGACGTCACAAAATCCAACATGGCTGCCGTCACATGTTACTTTAACCAATCAGATTGTGAGATTTATATCCCCAATATGATTGGTTATTTCAACCAGGAAACACAACAAACTAGGAATCTTTAAGGGATGATGCACATCCTTTCAAAAAAATGTCTCCCATCACATGGTACTGGAACCAATTGGATTGTGAGTGTACCACGTGGTATATCTCACAATCTGATTGGTTCCAGTACCATGTGATTGCAGTCATTTTTTTAACATCCCTGAAATAAAGGGAAAATCCATTTCACAACCAAATGACCACGAGCATTCCGCCACAAATAGACCCTCCTCTGTGGCTGGTCAACCACTGGTCACTGAGTTGCTGTCAGCTAACATTAGGAGAGTTTTAGGGGTGTTAGGGGTTTAGCGGTTAGGAAAGGGGGTTAGTTTATGGGGTTAAGGTTTTTAGAGTAGGGCATTAGTACTAGGGGTTAACATTTGGATGTTTTAGGGTAAGACTGAAGGTTAGAGGCTTACCTTAGCAGTCATTTGGTCCCTGCGAAACGACTGTGACCAAATGTATTACACCACTCCATACTTGCTGTATGTTTGAGATTAATCTGTATTCAAGTTTGATAGCTAAAATATGTACAAATTATAGTATTTTACAGGAACATACATCTACATTCCAAGTATGTCCATAGAAGGCACAGATAGATAAAGGAAAGTGCTAACATATCACAGAAAATAGGAACGCCCGTCAAACTAACAATGTAACAACTAAGTGCCTCGTCACTAATTAATGTTTGTTTTAATGTTCTATATATTAACTTCACCCTTCAGCAGCAATTTTGAGATGCTCTTTACCAGCATCACTTTAATAGACTGTTTTTTTTCATGAAAATTAAATAATTTTGTTTTTCCTTTTGATTAGACATGGCGTGTGTACAAACATTCAGTGTAAAAATTTCCTGTAGTTCACTGTCATGTAATATTGTGAAGACTACTTTAGCACTGAAATGGTTAAATCTGAAGCTTTTGTTGCTGATTCTCATTCTTCCTGAGAGGCCAACCTTGTCAGAACAGGACCCCTAGCTCTCATCTCAAAATGATAGGAAATTGATCTCTGAAGTCTGTCACACAAGTATGAAGCTCTGACAAGTACAGTATAATGTTACAAGGTGCAGGTGCATTTGCTGAGAGAACTTGCTGATGGTAAATGTAGGTGAGGAAGGCTTATTCCCTTTCACAAATGAAGACAAACTTTGTCAGTGACATGAATGATGGCCGGCATGCCGCAAATTCCACAATATTCAAAATATTGAATGGAGGAACAGGAAAAAATGAGGAAAAATCAAATTTCTCTTGACGATGTCAGTAATGAACTTAATGCAGGTGCAATATTTTTCAGAACAAAGAGCGTTTTGTTTCTGTTACAGTCTGTATAATGAAAATGAACCCTGTGCACAGTAGATTAAAATGTTGATACTCTTTCTTGGCAACAGCTTGTTTTTATAATTGTAACTAATGCTGATGGAGAAGGATTTACTACATTGGGTGTAACTCAAAAAAAGTTAATTGTTACATGTATATTTCTCTATATTTATTATTGTACAACAGTTGTATCATTTCTATCAGTCTTGTTTAAGGGATATGGAAATTAAGTTTAACTTAAAACTTCAGTCATTAATGCAAAATTCTTATTCTTTTTAGCAATCTTCTTTTAGACTGAATACCCTTGAACAGAGGTTGATCATTTTGAAAGTTGGAGTTTATCCAGGTTTCAGCAACAATGACCGAATGGACACCTGTGATATATATCACCAGGTACTACGTTTGTCAGAGAAAATAAGAAGAGAAACAGCGCACAACGCAATAATGAAGTACTGTAGTGCTGACGGTTATTCTAACACAAACCAGTGGCAAGCGCCAAAAAGTCCCAGGTACATGCTGGGTACATGCTGGGTCGTGTTTAAGGCAAGCTTAAGGCATTTCTGCATAGACTAATGGCCCATCAGATTAACAGCGGGGGTCCCTGGCAGTCCCATTCAAGCTGAATGGGACTGCCAGGGACCCCTGCTCTGTTAATCTGATGGGTCATTAGTCAATGCAGAAATGCCTCAAACTTGCCTTAAACTTGCCTTAAACTAGCCAGGTTACACCCAGCATGTACCCAGCATGTAATCGGGCTAGTTTAAGGCAAGCTTTAGAATAGTCGTGGTCTCGTCTGTATGTATAAAAAGTATCAAAATATTTATAGGGTAATAAATCTGCGTACATCAAAGAATTAAAAACAAGCATTCCGTGTACCAAGACACGGGTTACCAATCGCTGTAACAGGATTCGGTAGGATCGCTCACTCCACGCCCCCAGTGTCACAGTCTTTGGCTTCTGGAACCATGGGATGCACTTCAGGTAGGTGGGTGACCTCTCAGCCTCCGTCAAGGTAGGTCCCTTCAAACGTCCCTCTTTGTAGTGATGTTGATCTTTTTTAGTGTGGGTACACAGCCTATAGAAATGTAGGCATGGATCCCCCTTCCTTCTCCTATTCAGCCCTCAGAGCGGGCTTTAGGAGATGATGTCACAGGGATCGACGTGCTAGGCAACAGTATAACACCAACCACCAGCTGAGGACTCTCGACACAGTCCGCATGGGCAGCAGGTCACACCAAATGGCCAACACGCCAAATGGCGATCGAATTGCCAAAAGCGTAAACAATATGGTATTTGCAAATACACTAGATGTACCTCGCCTCCGTGGTGCCCAGATCGTCAGGATTTAAGCCTTAGGGATTCACTTTAGTACAGGATAGTCCAGGATAGTACTACGTTTGTCACATTTGGGTAAAAAGCTGTTCTTCTTATAGATAAAAAGTGTTAGGGAATTTTAAAGTAGAAGACATCCAGGGCGATTTTTACTAAGTGGTGCTATGCCATAAGACACCTTTAAGTCCTGGGAGGCACTTTATGGCTCATTAACGTGTATTGGCTGTAAGGTGTTTTCTGACACTGGAAATTTTCAATGCGGTTAGTAAATATAACCCATTATCTTGACTGTGATATTTGGAGGGGCTTTGCCAGAAGGAAGGGATAACGATATTAACAAAACTTTCCTTTTACTCTTCATTCTTTTTTCCTTTTAATTTTTTAAGTAAAATTATATTTATATTGAATAAAAATCCTGTGAGTGATCAGCACTCTGGTTATTCTATCACAAAGTAACTAGAGCGGATACATAAACTAATTGGCTGATTTACTTGCTTTATTATGTAATGATTCATTCTGCAATTTTCGCGTGGGTGGAATTACTGTAGATAGTTAGCTCACTGATTCTAATAAGACATCTGTGTCAACCTACAACAAAACAAATAGCTACAACTTGCTGCTCCCTCCAGCTGACTCACAGGGCTCACTCAATTATGGCAATATCAAGTAGTGTGGGGATTTTGTATACATCAGCCTGCCTGGAGATCATAACTATTACAATGGTTACTGTTTCTATGCACATTGCACTCATCCCAACTGCGGTCTTCTTATTCACACATGTTTTTAGTGGTTTTCTATTGAATCACTGCATTCTGTAAAAATGGTCTCACCCTCAATTTCTGCTTAGCTTATACATTTGAAAATCATGAGCCAAAATGATTTTTATGGATATATGCATTTTCAAGAGTGTAACATTGTATTCTGAAAATGATTGCTAGTTAATTTTCATGTTAATAAAGAGCTACTTTTTTACTTCGAAGGGTACAACATATTTTACATCAATATCTACAATATTTCCTACACACAAGGGAAAGGTTATTTCCTTTCTAATAATATGCCCGCACAAAGTAGGTTGATAATGTGGTCTCTTGCAAATAGAGTACTTCCTATTCATATCTAGCATAAGGGTAAGGAAAATGATTTGGTTAGAAAAGTCTTAGATTTCAGGAGATGTCATTTGGTTTACAGAACAGAGAGTTCCTTTCTTTTAACATACTCTATGTCTACTTTGCCATCTGGGTATGGTATCATTAGTATAATAACTTTGCATTTAACGTAATGGGGGAGTTTGAATACCATTTCCATGGAAACTAATCATTGGTTCTTCAGATGAAGCCAACATGAGGAATTCTGATTTAAGGTGAGCTTTTGAGCAAGAAATATTTAACAACAAACAATCTATCCTTAAACATATATTGATTGTAACGAACAACCTTAAAATTGATTAAAGGGGTTCAGCCAAAATAGGAAGTTCTTGTGGTGAGACAACTCATATGGTCAGGCTGGAAAACCTCTCAACAACTTCCTGTGGTCAAATGAATTCCATGGACTTGCTCAACCGGTGGAGAGCATGAATAAAGGATGTCTTAGAAACTGCCTTACAGTATTTAGGAGCTCTGTAAATGGCATGTGACTCAGTACTGGATGATTTCAGTTCCTTGAGTAAACGCAAGATAAAGTAGAAAAACGTTTTGCTGCTTTTGCTGGATGAATTCCCATGAATATGTGGGAATGTAGTCAAGGGAAATTTCTCTGCTGGACTTTGCAAAAGCCTATAATTGTCTAAGCCTAAAACACTGGGGTACCCAATTCAGATATAAGGCTAAGTCGAAAGATTGGGTGCATTTATAAAACACTCAAAATAGACAAAAATTCACAAAAATAGAATGTTGCATTATTTTTTACATTTTTTTTAAACTTTATTGCAATTTAATAAACAATTTCAGGATCTTTGTGACTATGGAGTAGTGATTTATGATTTTCTGATGACATCTAAAGAAATAAAAGCTGTATAATCATGTTGTGGGTAATGGTAATCTGGTCAATACCTCTTTATTAAGTATATTTTCAAGCTTGGAGAAAATGTCCTTCATTTGTTATTTGTAACTCATTGCTATAAAACTTCTGTTGCGACATTATAAACATGATTGCAAGATTTATATGAAAAAATATATTGCGTAAACGCTTCTAATATATTTTTGCAAGATCACAAGACTGTTAACGATTTTTAGTTTAAAAAAAAATGACATCAAATATTATTTTATAACATCCAGAATTTGTATCTAATTTACAGGGTATATTTAATTTGGATCTTATATTTGACTTGTATTTTAAGGGGCCTATGCTAGTAGCCTTCATAACCCACTTATCAACCATTTTTAGCTGTTATCAGGCAAAAATGCCTACCGCTATTCAGAAAGGATCGATAAGTGGGTGGCGAATGCATATTTGGCTCTCGTCAAAAACACATCGCCAAGTGAATCGCGATAAGACACTTATTGGCAGGTTTTGAAATTCATGTAATTCTAGTAGCCTCGATTAGCTTATCGAGGCTAATCGTAGCTCTAGAATGGCGATTTCCTCCCAAATTCCTCTCGCCAGAAAATGTTGGCGTGAAACTGGTGAGAAGCTTCAGAGGTGGCGGCGAGAGAGGTATTTTTCCTGCATTGGATTGATGTCAGTGGTTTCCGGAGCTGGTACGCATGAATACCAGCACATGAAGCTCCCAGCATGAATAAGATGCATGAAAAATACATTTACAGGCAACTTCATTATCTTGGCAGCTAACCACTAAGGCAATGAAGGGGTTAACTATTTCCAGGTTTATTGTGGGTAGCGGGGGTGAATGAAGGTGGTATTTGGCCCTTGGTGGGTGTTTAGGCCTTACGGGGGGGGGGGGTTGCAGGTTGAGTTAACCCCTTAATTACCCCTTCATTAACTTAATATCACTATGATAATGTCTGTAATACCCTGTGATATGAGCCATGTGATTATAAAGATGTGATTTACCTCCTTGGAGATGACGTCACATCCTTAAAAAAAAAAAAAAAAAAGACGGTCACATGATACAGCGTCTAATCTGATTGGAGTTGTACGATCTGACCCTAAAATGTGACGTCCCAGGCCCTATACATAGCCTGTTCCATTTCATTTTAGCTGAAGAAATCGAGGAGTCAGCATCCGTTTGGATTTACCATGGGTTTGGATTGAAATAAAAGAAGATTATAGATAAGGTGAAAAGAATGACAGATGAAGATAGAAGATTTTTGTACCTGATGCTGATCTTCAAGGATTGAGTCGGATTGCAGTGGATTATATCGCGTGTCAAGAGCTTCCTGATACGCTGGGATTTGGAGGGTGAAGACTTCTAAAGGTAAGATAAATATTGAATGCATGTAGTCGTCTTCTTTCAGTTTTTTGTATTTATTTCTTTTTATGTATTTCATTGCCCATTGACTGCTAATGTATTAATCTGTGAGGTACAGATAAATACAGTGACAGGCAATGCATTTTTTGGCAAATGCTTGTTTAAAATTGACTGTTATTTTTTCTATTTCTGTTTTATTGTTTACACTAAATTGTTTGGTATTTGGATGGCTTACTTTAGTACATTTTTGGATTGGTTAGCGGTTTTATTTCTTGATTTGTTTTGTTGGTTAGCTGTTTCTTTAATTGTATGATAGTGTTTTGGTATAACATAATTGTTATTCGTTTGCGGTTTTGGTGTTAGAATAATTGTATTGATGTGTAGTTGAGGCTTTTTAGTTCTTTTATTCTTGTGGTGTTTAGGTACTTGTTTATTTCTTTAATTGTTGTGTATTGTTGTGCTTCATGATTGTTTTAATAGGTTGGCCATTGACTGTTATAGTGGCTTATCATGCTCATTTTATATGGGTATGATGTACCACTTGTGCCAATCAATGGGTAGATTGGAGGGTACTTGTGCCGGGGGGGGAGGGGTGGTTATGCCTCCCGGGTGGGTAGCTGATGAGGGTGGGTTAATCCCTTAATTTATTATAGTGGCTATTAACCACTAAGGTGATTAAGAGGTTAGGGGCCATTAGATTGTATTTTTTCTTGCTGCCAATGAAGGACATGGACCTGGAGTATGGTGATGAGGATGCCCTTCATGATGGCAGCGGTAAGTATAAGTTTTACTTACTTTATTTCTGCTGGCTGATTAATGTTTGATTTTGAATGTGCAAATTAGCTATTATCCATATCTGGATAATAGTAATTTTGCCCATTACTGTTGGGGGGGGGTTGGGGGTAGAGGAAGTGGGTAGTAGGGTTGTTGTGTTTATTTTTCTTTATTGGGGTAGAGGGATTGGGTGAAGGGGGTTGTAGCCCCAATGATGGATGTTTAGGCCTACTGGGGGGGTAGCGGGACATCTTATCCCCTTCATTACCACCGCTATGTTAGTGAAGAGGTCAACTCCTCCCGCAACCTTCCCGGCAGGGCTAACCACCCACCCTGGTGCTACTGCCCCCAATTAACAGGCTATTGCAGTTGAACCCCTTCATTGCCTTAGCGACTAGCTGTTAAGGTAATAAAGCTATTTTAATAGCAATGTTATTACTAGTGTATATGAGCAAGGGTCTCCGGAGCAGAACCGCATTGATTTTGTAAGGAGTCGGGGAACACCTCTCTAAAAGCATCCTCCTTCTCCCACTGCAGCTCAGACCTCCGCTCCCTTAATGGCACACGCGCACACAGGCACGGGGCTTTCAGGACTCTCACGGAGTGAGGCTTCGCCCCCCACTCAGGCCGCGCACCTCTCTCCCATGTGGTGCACACGCATGACACGTGCACTGCTCACAAGCCGCGCGGCAAGTATAATCTTCTGTCTCACCTGATCCTGCTGTCCTGCCTTCGCTGGGGCCACTCCTCCGCCCAACCACCTGGTTCCATTGTACTCTGGGTCATATATATATCCTGCTCAGCCATTCCTTCTTTGGCTGAACATAGTTCTTTGGTAGCCTTGTATTTCCACAGTTCTGCCTTGCCTTGTGCTTTGTGCATTAACCTCTCGTTGTCTTCTCTCCTGTGTACCGACCCGGCTTGACTTTGGACCACTCTCTGGAATTCGACCTCGGCTTGCCTCTCACAACTCACTACTCTCCAACCCCTGACCACAACTCTCAGACACTGACCATTCTCCTGGCTCCAACCTCTGACCACAGCTCTCGGACACTGACCATTCCCCTGGCTCCGCTCCACGACCCGGCAAGTACCTTACCACCTTCCTTCTCCAATCTCGACCCGGCACACCAGACTATCCACCTACCAGTCCTGTTCCCGCTGCTGTGGGTGCGTGGTGTCATATCTCACCACCTCAGTACCGGGGTCTGGCCTTGCTTGTGGTGAGCACAAGAGTTACAGATTTGAGATCCGGTGGATCACCAGCTTCCCGAGAAGCACAGGAAATTTGCAAAAAATGTCACATTCGATGAAATTCACACATCTCGAGGAAATGTTGGAAAATCATAGCACAAACTAACTAATAGATTATAATCAGTATGCTTATTTTCTTCTGAAAATAAAATGAAAGGGTAAGTGATGTGTTACTGCATAATAAACTCATTTTAAAATGCTCTCTCCTCAATATAAATAATACCTTTTAATGCAGACTAAAGTTAGACAAATGCTTCAATGTCTATGCAATGACATTTAGTTTTATTATATTCTGTGTTAAAATGTAAACATATTGCAGGCAACAATTTTATATGTGTATATTTGCATAATCTTTCTTGCATGCAGCTACTGTATATAAGATGTTGCAAAGAACATGCTGTAGATATTTTTTTACATGGTATGATAATAGCAACAGGTCTTTATTTTGAATTAAATATTTAGTCAAGTACAGTATAACCATTTTAACAGATTATTTCCTTTCTAATGTTTACAACTGTAAAAAATCTGTAGTGGAAAGGGTGGTAAACTTAGTGGCACTCTAGTATCTAGGGTTGCATACAAAGGGGGGCAATAAGCATCCCTTTTAAAATATAACACCTGTTTGGGACTACTTATAGACCACCCATTCTATAAGAGTTTCCTCTCTAACCTATACTTCATGAAAGACCACAATGTGCTGCACATCATCATAGCTAGATATATTGTATCAACATTACATATTTTATCTATTACTACTAATAACCCACACTGCTTATATATACAAATATAGCCCATGCCATTGACTGATGTGATATATCTATCACCTTACAAATTTATCATATGTATACACATTGTAAAGTATGTGTGATATGGTGTTATATCCTGTGGCCAGTGGCACAAACTATGAATGAAAGTGGACTTTCATGCCTGCAGTGCTGCATCTCCCATATGGGAGATGCATATGGATCTATGATCCATATTTTCCCAATTAGGTTTGATCAGGATTACCAATGATCTTTGAATCACCAGACAGAATACAGAGGTTTAACAAACCAGAGTTTATTTAGCTGGAGCGAACAGTAAAAACACAAAGTACAGTACATGACAGCACAACGATATGTTACTGGTATAAGTGGGCAACGGGAACATCTAATCTCACTAGGTGGAAGGTGCTGCCATACCTAGTTTACCTCTTGGAGTCCTCTTAATATCAGAACAAAGGTATTTCTTTTTTTGAGAGTAAGCACAATCTTCACAAAGTCCATAAAAGTATAATGGTGTGGTGCCGGCACATGGGGATGACTGGGAACACTTATTCCTGATTGGTAGAAGGTGCTGCTGTAGCTAACTTGCTTCCCAGGGTCTTCTTAAGGTTGGAACAAAACATGTTTATTTTCCACGATTAGGTACAGGCTTGAAAAAGACTTGCAGGCTCTCATCCAGGTAGTAAAACATACAGCTTTAACACAGATTGCATGCATGCAGTTAACCCGATCACATGGGACACAGGACTGAGTTACAGGAACCAAGGTCCCACACACAGACCCTGGGAAAAAAGCAATAGTTATACCCTTTTCTAATTAGTAAGGTGCCAGGTAGTCTGGGCAACACAAAAGATTTCCCATTTAACCCAGGTTCCCAAGTCTGAAAAGGTGTTTCACAGGGCCTGGAAAGACCAAAGCGACATGCCCATACATGGGTTTCCCCCTTCCCAGGCATACAATACCTGATACAGTCCCTTGCAGAGCAAGTCCGGTTTTAACCTGTAGTGTCCTAAGAGACTGGAGAATAGCAGTACCACTGCTTTCACAGAGGCATAACACAATGCAGGTTAAATTAGAATAAAAGGGGAAAACAGTAATTGTGTAGTTCTACTGATGAGAATAGGCCACAGGACAGAGATACAAGTAGTTTCAAAGTGTGTTTTTCTCATGCGGCTTTGCACACTTTTGTGCAAAGAGAAGAAACCTTAGTGCGCAGCTGTCCCAAGGCACAGGGAACATACCATGCTGTATTTCTGGCACATTACCTGCCTGGGTAGCATCGGGCAGGTAGGTGAAATACCAGGCAAACCTGGGGAAGTACCCGTGCAGAACAAAATACAACATAATTTTCTAGGTGGCTGGGCAATTCTCTTCCAGAGAGAAATAGATTTTGTGCCCAGCTGTCACACATATGTTTTGTTTTGTATGCAAACTGTCTCTCAATAACAAACACTTTCTAGGTAAATTAAAATAATTAAAGGAGGTAGATATATATTTAAATCTTAAACTTTCGTTGTTGCGCAAATAACAACATTTAATGTACAAACATTAAGAGGATATTGATACTAAACGTTTATTTTAAAAGCATGTCTTCTGGTGCTCTTGGTAATCCTGCAGAAGATTCAGGTTGTCCACATGTGCAATATGGTATTATACATCTTCACTGCAGCTTTAATACTGCTCATGGAATTCCTGATACAGCAAAGTTACTGAAAGTAATATGGCTAAACATCTTGAATAAGGTCTTAGAGGTTATGTAGCTCTCACTATAGAAATTGCTCAAATCAATAATGTTTTGTATAGCATTATGTACATTATTTTAATTAGAAATTCACTGAAGTTGATCATAGAAAGAAGGATTAGACATTTTTTTCAACAGGCATGTTTTGATATTTCTCAGGCACACTGCCTTCCGAAAAAGTTAAATATACAGTTTATAAAAATAACCTTTCAGTTGTAATCTTGAACATTCTTTAGTTTCACATCAAAATCTATTTTGGCACTGTGCATTGTGTATTATCGAGCCTATGTAAGCAAGTGACTCATGATGAATTGGAAGCTCCTTACATTCATTTGGAGTGAACACTGTAATCAGACGTCCAATGTGTTAGTCAGAGTTTATTAGTAGGAAATGCCTTTTGCGAGGTTGTGACAGACCATCGAAATCCATGATGGAGTGCTTTCACTGGGAAAACATACAAATATATAACAAATAAAATAATGTATTAAAGAAAAAATGATGTAATAGATTTTAGCAAAATTCAAAATACATTCTATCTAATCTATCTATCTAATCGATCCATCTATCTAATCTATCTATTCTATCTAATCTATCTAATCTATCTATCTATCTATCTATCTATCTATCTATCTATCTATCTATCTATCTATCTATCTATCTATCTATCTATCTATCTATCTATCTATCTATCTATCTATCTATCTATCTAATCTATCTATCTATCTATCTATCTATCTATCTATCTATCTATCTATCTATCTATCTATCTATCTATCTAATCATGCAATCTATCTAATCAATCGATATATCAATCTATCTATCTAATTGATCGCTCTATCTGATCGATCTATCTATCTAATTGATCTATCTATTCAAGCTATCAATCAATCAATCTATCTAATTGATCTATCTATCGATCGATTAGATAGATCTATCTAATCGATTGATCTAATCGATCTATCTATCCGATCGATCTAATCTATCTATTTGATCGATTGTTCAGATCGATCGATTAGATCTATCTATCCGAGCTATCTATCTAATCGATCTAATCTATCTAATAATCTAACTGATCGATCGATCTAATAATCTATCTAATCTATCTAATCTATCTAATGTTAATCTATCTTCTGTTATCTCTTCACTCTACAGTACCCAAGAAAAACACCAAACAACATTTAAGGTTTTTACATGAACCACTTTAGTATTAAAAACCCTATGCAACTAAACTATCCCACTGTTAGGATGATGCCATGTGAAGACAAATAAATCAAGACCTCTTGTAAGAACTGAAGAAGGGTGTGTTCATTTAAAACTTTTTTAAGACAAGTATTGCATTATTTTCCATTAAGTATTTACCATAAACTATACAGCAAGAAGATAGTGCCCAATGACTGTTCCACTGAATGCTGTATCATTACAAATAATTTGTATACAAGATGCCCTCTGTTATATATTGTCATAATTAAAATAATACTATGCTGTATTCTTTTGCTACATCTCTAAATTCCAATTTATCCAACATAATAAATATTCCAAAAGAGATTGTGAATAGCATTTTTAACAACACAGACTCATACTATGTAACGCATAAGCTTTCACATACGATCAGTTAATAATGTGCTTTGGTTATGATTTCTTGTCATTGTCTTATAATAGTGGGTTTCAACCTTTTCAATTGGCATACTCCTAAAATATTTTAAACAGAGGTGCAGAACCCTTTAGCTGGCTGACATAGAGGCAGAAATTGACATGGGGACTGGCAGCTCTTGGGGGGAGAGAGCCTTATGGAGGGGACAGTGAGCTGGGGAGGAAAGATTGACATGGGGGTCAGGAGTTCTTGGGAAGGAGAGAGTGATATGGGAGTGGGGAGTTCTTTGGGGGAAGAACATGAAATGGGGGGTGACATGGTAGGAGAGAGAGTGAAATGGGAAGGACAGAGTGTGACAAGGGGGTGTACTGTACCTTTGGCTTTCTCTTTGAGTACATAGAGCAAGAACATTGCAGTTGTGATTTTGACCTTCTCCCCACCCCTTCTGGTAAGCTCCTTCATGTCAGTGAATTAGATTAATACTGACACTCTTCTTCTTACACTGTGGCCTAGTTATAAACACAGGTCAGGAGCCAGGCAGTGATTATTGGCACACTGGAAAGAAATAGAGAATGTTCTACAGACCCCATGGGGATCTGCAGGCCACCAGTTAAAAGCCAGTGCCCTAAAACAACAGTTGTAATTTTTGCGTTTCAAAGTCTTTGTCATCAAATCTTGTAAATTATGAAATAAGGTTATTTCTATAAACTGCTTTAACAACAGACTTTTGCCACATTCTTGAATTTACAGCGAAAAAAGGAAGTGTACCCTATAGAGTAGGGTACAGTATAGTGGTTCTCTGCCATTTTTAGGCATGGGTTCCCTGAAGGATATTGAATAGCTCAGGCTTACATGTACCACACTTGTACTCTTTACATGCACAAACACACCCCACACTAGCTCTTCTTACACACTCACTTAGGACTCGCCTTATTCACCACATTCCATGTTCCCACCCCCCTGTCAGTAATAGAGAGGAGTACACACACTCAGTGATATGGTGCACGAGAAGTGTACTTAACTGCCGGTGTGCTGGGTCCAGGGAGGTCCTGAGATACGGAGGTATACACATACAGAGGGGGAAGCAGGCACACGGTCTTATGCATACAAATTTATTGTGCCAAAGTTTCGACATCGTATAACTGCCTTTTTCAAGGAGGGGCTACTGGACACAAAACATTAGTACAGATATTTATACCTCTTGAGTAGTCACCCCACTGCTCTCGAAACGGCCATTCTCCATGACGCTGTCGCCGATGTGATTACGTCAGTGGGTCAGCATGACGTGAAGTGATGACATTGGACGTTTCAGAGGAGGAGGGCCCCAGGGAGTAGAATCACCGTGCTTAAGTGTGATAGACTAGCCAGTCACCATGGGAACCCTGTGGTAGTGAGGGGGGATGAGAGCCCTTACAGTATTCAAAAGTGTAAATAACTAATTAAATATGGATTACACACACCAAATAATAAGTGAAATATGCAAATAAACAAATAAACAAGTGAAATCTGCTAGACATCTACCTCCTGTTGAGAAAGCACTTAAGGTTTTGTTGTTCATTTAAGCCTCCTCCGTCGCTGGTATGCAGTGAGTGAATCCAATAGGCGTCACGCCTTAGCAAAAAAGTCTCTCAGTCTGGTGACCCTTGTCTAGGTGCTATGGACTCGATGCCCATAACTCTCAGGGATGATACATTATGTCTGTGTGCTAGTCAATGTTGGACCGTAGGGGGTTTCAGTAGCGATATGTGAAATACTCTGTGTATCTTCCAGGAAGCAGGTAACTGGAGAAAATAGGCCACATGTAAAAAATGTGTGATAGAAATTGTGCCCTACAAACTGTGGAGCAACTTCTCGCTCACCATTCTCGCTCACCTAGTTGATACAGAGTAGCGGGTGTCCAATGATGAGCAAATTTCTTATATCTGTTTCACGCAATTTACTTGCTAAACTTTTTAAAGTGAAGATACCAAGGAGGAGAGGGCTAGTACTGGAGACCATTCCGGTTCAGAATGTAGCATCATCAGGTAATATACGAATGTGGCAAAAAAAGGGCTCAATTGGCATGTCAGGAATTGTTATAGGAGAATTCTATGGTTGCTAGAAAGTTGTTCCAGTCTAACTGCTGGGTGTTAGTAAAACACCAAATATAAGGAGAAAAGGATAAGTGAGGAATTAGAAAACTTTTTCAGAATAAATCAAGAAAGCTTGAACTCAAAAATCCCTCTCTGTTAGGCACACAAAGCAACCCATAGGGGCACACTTATTAGTATAGCAGCAGGACGTAAAAAGAATAGAGAGGCCAAAATGATACATTACAAAAAACACTGTGGACACTCTGATTTACACAAGAATACAAGAAGGACAGATATACTAAAAGATCTTAAAGATATAAGAATAGAGTTAATCTGTTTCTTACCTCTGTGATGGTGAGGGGGTAATCAGGCAATCAATAAAGGTATTATGCCCGGCTGGTTATCTCTGAGCCATATTTGGGGTTTTAGAGGGTCAGCTCTTTAACCTGGCTGTCGTACATGAATTACATATGATTGTATGACAATAAAGAATGTATGTGTTTTACCTTTCCAGGAGTGCTAACCAGTGGGGAATGAGAAGCTATGAGTTTCAAGGGGGGGAGTTGCAGTAACATTTTTGTCAGATTGTGTCTAGGTAGCCAGGGTCCAAAGTTGCTGGCCACCCCAAAAATGTATCCAGGAATCAGGTCAGATACCCGGGGACCTATAGACACATCATCCCGGTCAAAATCCTCCCTTGAAAACAGTTACGCGACTCACCGCCAGGTTTCCCTGAAAGACCAGAAAGGTAAATGGGGCATAGGGACATGCGTATTCTGGGTACAGTCAGGGGTCCCTAAGTTAGTGAGGTTCTCCCAGTATATGTCCAGGTTCCCCCAAACCAGTATAGAGGTTCTGGGGGTTACTCCAACCCTATAGGAGTTTGCAAGTTTTTATGAAACCTAAATCCTATTTTCCCTAAAAGACAGAGCTACAGCTCTGAGAATGAACGTAAGCGTTTTTGAGTTCTGAGTTTGTTTTTTCTTAAGGGAATAAGCTACAGCTCTTGGAATGAACCTAAGCATCTTTTCGTGCTTCAGGTCTAAATCAGGTTTGCAGTGTGTGAGGGATATGTTTAGTGGGAATTAAAGTATAGAGCTCCATTCTACCCTTCATAACCAAAAGACGTATAACAAGAGACAGGGGGTGCCCAATGCTGCATCCAATTGACAAAACATATAAAGTAAAATACTTCAATAATAATAATTGGTTATTTAGTTAACCCTTTGGCCAAAGGCGTCATAAGCCTGCATACCAACGTCAAGGTATAACCAAAATAATGCAGGTCCTACACTACACTGTGAACCCTTCCTTTTACCTCTGTGAGAGGGGAAAAAACCATAATGGGTCTTGTTCCTGCAGCAAGTGAAATGACCTTCCAAGTTAAAAGGGTGAAGGAGGAGGAGTGAGCTCTGGGGGGAGGTGCCACAGCCTCCAAAGAGACATAGGTTAACACAGATTCCCAGCAAGCTCAAACTCCCACACCCACCACAAAGTGAATATATATTTATGTCAACCAGAGAGCTACTGAGCGTGGCAATTGTATATAACAAGAGACAGGGGATGCCCAATGCTGCATCCAATTGACAAAACATATAAAGTAAAATACTTCAATAATAATAATTGGTTATTTAGTTAACCCTTTGGCCAAAGGCGTCATAAGCCTGCATACCAACGTCAAGGTATAACCAAAATAATGCAGGTCCTACACTACACTGTGAACCCTTCCTTTTACCTCTGTGAGAGGGGAAAAAACCATAATGGGTCTTGTTCCTGCAGCAAGTGAAATGACCTTCCAAGTTAAAAGGCACCTCCCCCCAGAGCTCACTCCTCCTCCTTCACCCTTTTAACTTGGAAGGTCATTTCACTTGCTGCAGGAACAAGACCCATTATGGTTTTTTCCTGGAGGCACCAAACCCAGCGGGTGGCTTCTGCATGACAGTGGCTAAGGGGGCAAATTCTAGCCTACCCGTGTTTCATTCAGAAGTTCCACATGCCTGCTTCAGGAGACTGGCAGCCATCTGATTGGCTGGTTGTAAAGTTCTCACGCTGTGATTGGCTGTAATATTTTGTGAATGAATTCCAAAATACTATAAGAAACCCTGCAGCCAATTCGGTGTTTAGACTCTCTAAGGTTTGAGGGCCAAGACAGCAGTGGCAAATTTTTAATCACCAAAATTATGCCCTTGGAGAAATAGACGCGAGCCGGCTTCAGAAATTTCAAGGCAAGAAACTTCCTAAGTCCCACTTTTCGGGGCAAAGTTCTGAGATGAAAACGTACAGATGCAGCAATGAGTATCCGAACACTTGCCTTTGAAAATCTGGGGCAATCTCCCAGTAATGCAACAAGATTTCTTGACATTTCTGCAAACAGACTAATAGCCCATCGGATTAACACAGCGGGAGTCCCTGGCAGTCTCATTCAGTTTGAATGGGACTGCCAGGGACCCCCGCTGTGTTAATCCGATTGGCCATTAGTCTGTCTGCAGAAATGTCACAGAAATGTTGCAGCATTACTGGGGTATTGCCCCAGATTTTCCCAGGCAAGTGTTCTGATACTCGTGGCTGCATCAGTAGCGGTCGTAGCTGGAACTACAAACCGAAAACAGTACCAGGATGTTTGGTACTATCCCCGGTCAAGGAATTTTGTCATCTTCTGAAGATATACAGCGGTGACATAAGGAACTTCATGTCAATTTGAGTTCCAGGACATCTCTGGCTAAGTCCCGGTCAACTACAAACTTTGTTTTATGGACTGTAGAAGTTAGGAAAGTCAATTTTTTTCCCCTACCCCCAATAAGTGTGTCTTTCTATTGTATTTTGTAATCTACTGTGTGTACGTCTGTTTCAATGGAATAAATGACAATATGTTTAATCATTTGGTTTTACTCAGTGATATGATCCCGGTATTAAGGTGTAAATGTCTGGTCTCCTGTGACAACCTCCCAGGATGAAAAGTCCCTGAGTTGGTCAAAGAGGTAAAAAGAGAGAAAGCGAAAAAGGCAGCTACCTTATTACCAAACAAATTGAGGAATAAACAATTTAACTATGGTCCATGCTATACAATTGAGATCAGGCACATTGACTTCCAATCCAAAATCAGTAGTGGAAGAATTCCAAAAATATTATGAGGAGTTATATACTGGTGAAAAGGTCAGCCATAATAACAACACGAGCCAAGCTCTAAAGGAGTTTCTGGTGGACTCAAATGTACCAAGCTTAAGCAGTAAGGAGAGGGAAGCACAACAGAGGAACCTCTCAAAAGAGGAGCTGATACAAGTGGTTACACATTTTAAACCCTCCAAGACACCGGGACCTGATGGATTCTCAAATCTATATTACAAAAAATTTAGCAAACAGCTTGCCCCTAATTTGCTCCGAATGTTCAATGCAGTGTTAGCAGGAGTACCACTATTAAATGTCCAGAAATGCTGTCCCAACTAGGGGAATTTCCTGAAAAGTCCAATTTTGATGTTTAGAACTCTTGAGAAACTCCTCTTTAGTGCTTGTCTTCCTAGGAGATAAAGAGAAGACAAAAGAACATTGTGCAGCAGCACTTATGGTGCCTTGACTGCGAAGTAGTGACAAACTGCCTACTTACAATGTCGCATAGAGTGGATATAATCTGTTCTTTCACCCACGGCTTCTTCACAGGATACACAAACCTCACAGCAGTCTTCTGTATGCTTGACCAGGTAAGTTTGCGCACCATAAAGCCCACAATTATACCAAAAGATAGAAAGTGGAAAAAAGATGGGGCAATACTGAAAAACATTTTAATAAAATACGTAAAACAAGACAAGTTTACACTTACAGTCTCTCTTATCTCTCTATGCGATTGCAAAAGTGCTGTCCGCAGTGTGTAAGCAAAACCCCTCTTTCGGCAGTGCCGGGTAAGTGTCCCTCCTCTCTCTTACTTGCGGCCGCAAGCTATCCGACGCTTTCCCTGGTGACGTTACAGCTTGATCCAGGTTAGTCACACACTCTCTGACGGTACGAATAGGCTCCTCCCTACGCATTTCGTGACCGGACTGTCACTTCCTCAGGGGTTTTCGAGCCTAATCCACCTACTAAGCTATTTATAACCTCTCTTGAAAGTGCCTATTAACATGTTGCTGACTTTGAACAAAATTGAGCTGAATGGCTGAATAAATCTATACTATAAAGAACATGAGACTGCCAAAATACAAACTTTGGGCAAGGTGTGCAAAATAATAAAAAAAAGCATTGGAGTTATACAAACACCTCCATCAAAGCTTACTGGATCTATTATAGTGTCAATCATACCCTCTCCTATACAGACCCATAAACTTGTGAACCACTTGTTCAACAAGAAAGGCTAAAAAGCCTAGATTGGATGTATCAACACTCCGTGAAGCAAGAAACTTAGGGCAAAATGTGCTAAAAGCACTAGGTCTTTCTAAACACCCTAAACTTGTCAAGTCCATGAATCACAATACCCATAACAGTGTTACTAATACGTAAACATCCATAAAGCCATAAAAACATGACAATACTAAATAAAAAATAAAAATAAATAAAAATTAATTAAAAATGATAGACCATGGTGTCATAGACTAATATGCCATACAACAACAGAACCAATAAATGTACAGAATGTGTATATACACATATTTTACAAAGTGCACCAAAAAACTAACACTTCAATTTTGTAAAAAGGAAGCCAAATCAAAATCAATATTTAGGCCATCTGGCATTAAAGTCTTCAGTGTGTATATCCAGAAGCTTTCGCGTCTGGATACCACATTGAGCGTATTCCCACTTCTCCAATTCATTTTAGGGCAGTCAATGCCTTTACAAATGAGACCCTCTGGATTCTATCAGTGCTTGATTTTAAAGTTATTAAAGACACTAGCCACTCTCCAAGCCTCGTCTTATATTATAAACATACTCGGCGAATCGTCTTTTGAGGGGTCTCCCTGTTCGTCCGACAAATTGAAGCCCACACGGGCATTCAAGTAGGTAATCTGAAAATTTTGATTTGCAATTAATGAATGTCTCAATATCATAGGATCTCCCAGTAATGTTGGATTGAAACTTCTTGCATTTAGTGCTGAATTTGCATCCTATACATTTACTGCAGATAAAATAACCCTTAAGATCTTTGAGCCACCTCACTTCTTTTTCTTTGGGGCATTCTGCAGAAGGATAAGATTTACAATAATTTTCCCCCCCCCAAAAAAAACAATTTGTGTATAAAAGGGCCAAAAATGTAAAGCTAGCATTAGCACTGAGTTGCCCCATTAATGTTTTCAAACAAAAAGAAGTGATGTGGCTCAAAGATGTTAAGGGGTATTTTACCTGCAGTAAATGTATAGGATGCAAATTCAGCACTAAATGCAAGAAGTTATAATCCAACATTACTGGGAGATATTTACTTAACAAGTGGTGTATGATTGTTCCTGGTCATTGTCATTGACAATTCTATTATCTACATTGATTTAGTGTGCCAGGGATTGCATTCTTTTTCCTTTAATATCGAATATAGCAAGTGTGTTGAGATCACTTGTGTGTGGGATCCCCTGGGCAGCCTTGTCCATTTTGCTCCTTCTAAAAACGGATTTCGCTATTTGTATATAGTTTTATTTTTCACAGTGAGTATATTTATTTATTATTCACTTATCATGCTTTAGGCACGTTCTAACCTTAAAGGTTTAGATTATTTAGGTCTTAGGTCTTAGCATTCACTGTATGTTTATATTAGAATTTTTCTTGCAGTGTTAGCAGGAGCTTCATTCTCGGATCAGATGCTCCAAGCGTCAATCGCGTTAATTTATAAACAGGGAAAAGACCCTACAAATTGTAAGAGCTATAGGCCGATTTCATTAATCAATTTGGATATTAAAATCTTCTCTAAAATGCTGGCCAATAGATTGAGTCACATCCTGCCTAGGCTGATTCATCTGGATCAGGTGGGATTTATTCAAGATAGACAAGCGGCCGACAACACTAGATGCATAATTCCTTTCATCGAAATAGCAAACTCAAAAAAGATCCAAGTGATAGCACTGAGTCTAGATGCTAAAAAAGCCTTTGACAGGATAGACTGGCCATATATGAGGGCCACGCTTGGAGCATTTGGGTTTGGGGGTAGAATTTTAAAAGCAATCATGGCACTGTATGGGACCCCGGCAGTGAAAGTGATCCATCAAGGCTACCCCTTGGGACCATTTCCAAAAAAGAGTGGCACCAGACAAGGCTGCCCCTTGTCGCCTTTATTATTTTCTCTGAGTATGGAACTCCTGGAGGCACAAATTTGATCAAATCCAAATAAAACTGGTATCCAACTGAAAAAGCAGACACATAAAGTAGTGTTATATGCGGATTACATTTTCCTCACCATATCTAGGCCTCTCACCTCACTACCAAATTTATTTAACCTCCTGGACAAATTTAATCGGATTTCAGGTTTCAAAATAAATCGATCAAAGTCAGAAGCTTTGGACATAAATCTACCAAAGGAAACAGAAAAAAGATATCAATCAACTTCAATTTTAATTGGCAACCTGAGTCCATTAAATATCTAGGAGTGCAAATTACGAATAATTTTAAATCCCTTTATAGGACAAATTTCCCTAAAATATTACAAACATTAAGAGAGGATATCTGAAGATGGTCCACGTACAAAATCTCCTGGATAGGCAGAGTATATTGTATAAAAATGAATCTTCTCCCTCGCATTTTATATTTATTTTAAAATCTCCCAATACCAGTACGAAATAAAGACATAGCCTCCAGTCAATAATATCCAAATTTATATGGGGGTACAAGAGACCAAGAATTAGGGGAATTATTCTAAGAAGACCAACATTGGTTGGGGGTGGGGGGGCTAGCGGTACCTTGCTTGGGGGGGGGGCTAGCGGTACCTTGCTTGTTATCTTATTACAAAGCGGACCAATTAGGCCAAATCTTACAATGGCACATAGATCTGAGCCTAAAAAGGTGGCTGGAATTAGAGAAAGAGGTGTGTGCTCCATTGGAACTGCACAACCTGATTTGCACCCCAAAACGGATTCATCAATCCATTAAAGAGCCGCTGTCCTCAATGACCAATTCACTTGCAATCTGGGAGGCGTCTAAATTTAGATGCTCACTGACGACAAAAAATGCATTAATGGCCCCAATATATGGTAATCCAGACTTTGCTCCAGGTTTAAACAGCAGAGATTTTCTAATGTGGAAACAGAAAAGTGTTATTAGACTTAAAGATCTGGAGGGGAGAAACAGCATCAAAACATTTGAACAAATTAAGTCAGAAAAAGACATTCCACATACATCATTTTTGAGATTTCTCCAGATCAGAGCATTTTACAACAAATCCTCGCCCCGACCCCAATTGACAAATTTTGAGAAACTCTGTATATTAAAAACAGAAACTAGGGGACTCATCTCTCGACTATATTAAGAGGTGGTCTGTTCGGAAGTAGCACACTCAAAGAAACTGAGCTATATGACACAGTGGGAACAAGACCTTGGAGAAATGCTAGAGGAAGAGGAATGGAACTAAATAATTATACTGTAGCTGCGGCTAAAAGCTCAATATGTACAACGTTAAGGGAGAACGCGTATAAAGTATTAATGAGGTGGTACCTCACCCCACAGAAACTATCTAAATTCGTTACCAGGATACTCCCCATTGTGCCCAAAGTAATGTGGAGGTGAGGCAGATCTCTTACATATGCTGTGGTCCTGCCCTTGAGTGTCTCCCATCTGGGAGCAAATTAAAGATTGGCTGCAGAGGCTTTTAGGCCTCATAATCCCACTAGACCCCTGGCTGTTCCTACTAAACAGATCAGTAGAGGGGCTCGCTAGATGGCAAAGTAAACTAAAAGCACATTTCGCAACTATGACGAGGTGTGCAATCACAGCACTATGGAAACAGACAGAAATTTCAACTATTTCCGCAATTAGGTATATAATTTGGTTTGAATGCCAGATGGAAAAATGAACAAGTTTGGTTAATGATACTGGCATTAAATATTTAAAATGGATTATGTGGCTAGCACAAACAGACATCCCAGGGGTGGATGGAACCACAATCCTGCTGTGATAGTTTTGGAAACACGTTCTCCGCGAACAACACTAACTTACAGTAAAAAGAATAAAAAGATAAGACAGGGAATAACCTTAAAGAGGCCCTATGCAGCAAGTTAGATAGAGATCGGTGAGACTGGCCACGTGTGAGACGTACTCAAGAACTTTGGAAGAGGTGAAGTTGGATTCAGAAAATGGAGAGGCAGACCATTGGACTCCCCTCCCTCCTCCTTCCTCTCCCTCCCCCCTCTTCCCCATTTAGGTTCACATTTTCTTTTTATATACAAGTATGTTTATTATTTGTACAATTGAGGTGACGTAAATGAATATGTAAAGCTGTATTGCTAAATGACAAAAAAACTTCAATAAAATTTGAGTTTTAAACAAAAAAAACAAATATACTGTTCCAGGGTTTAGCTTATATGTTCAATTTGTCCATTAGACTTTGGGTGATAGCCTGATGTTAGTGCCCTTTTGAATATGCAGTTATTTACACATTTCAGACCAGAAACGAGAAATGAATTGGGACTGTCTATCTGAAATTATCTTACTAGGAAGGTCATTTAAATTATATACTTCTTTAAAGAAAGCTTGGGACAGGCTCAGAGATGTAGGCAACCGAGAAACATACGAAGTGAGAACGTTTAGAAAAGGAATCAGTGAATGTGTAGCACCCTCAGAGGGAGGTAATTCTAGGATAAAGACCATAGAGATACAGGCCCAAGGTGAATAGGGAAGTCAACCGGTTGTAGTAATCCTGTTGGCCTTTGTCATGTCTGTTTCATGCGTGCACAAGTTTCACAGGAAAAAATCAAGTGAGCTTTGCCGTCGAGAAGCCTAGGCCACCAAAAACATCTTCAGAGCAACTGAATGGTCTTTGTGGCCCATTTTGCCTGGCAGCAGGTAGATCTTGGGACCTCTGAAGAACTTGTAGATGTAATGTGTGGGTGGGAACAAAAAGTCTATCATAAACTTACAACATTTTTTAGCAAATCTGCCCTTTTAAGTAGTTTGTCTTACACAGAGAAGAAAATGATCGCATATTTTGACTGCAGCCAATACCTTTGCAGGAAGTCTAACCAATTCTGAAGAAACTGGAAATGTTACTGTATAGGTGGATCTTTACATGAAAGAGCATCTGCTTTTACATTATTCTTTCCTAGTCTATAAGTTACTTCGAACCGGAAACTAGAAAAGTTTAAGGCCAAGTGAGCCAGACATTGATTGGTACAGCGGGCAGTCTGTAAATGTGTTAAATTCTTATGATCAGTCCATTCTTCCAGCTCATGCTCTGCCCATTCCAAAAGATGTCTCTGCTCAATTTTTGCATGATCATCTAAAAACTAAGTCTGACGAAAATTAAAATGTATTTCATATTGATTAAAGAAAACCTGAAATTTGTCCGGTTTTCCATCAAAGAGGTCATGGGTAAACTCAGGGCTGGAACAGCCTGGTGAGTAATCACACCTGTGTCATCTGTCTCTTTAAGGTGATAATGGCATCCTGTAGCATAGCTTTCTCTGCCTGAAATGTGGTGACTTTACCTTGCAGGAAGGAGACTTAACCCTGCAGGATTGGGACGAAACCCAGTAGGTACTGCCATGTATTACACATTTCTTGTATCTCTCCAGTTAGATCATTTATTTTTTATTTTTCTTCACATGCTATATGGAGTGCTGGAATATCAACAGGAGAGTCAGATAAAGTCACCCAAAGAACCTGGGATTGGGGTGAGTGCTGTAATGGAACCCAGGGATCTAGTTAGACAGATGATTATGCAGACGAAGCAAGGGTCAAAGCTGGCAGCAGCAGTGAGTAGTCAGATGAGGCAGGGGTCAGGGTTGGTGGTAGGCAGAGAGTAGTCAGACGAGGCAGGGGTCAGGGTTGGTGGTAGGCAGAGAGTAGTCAGAAGAAGCAGGGATCAGGGTTGTTGATAGTCAGAGAGTATTCAGACAAGGAAGGGGTCAGGGTTGGTGGTAGGCAGAGAGTAGTCAGACGAGGTAGGCATCAGTGTCGGCAGTAGGGTGAGTGTAGTCAGATGAGGCAGAGCAGAGGTCATAATTGGCAGTAGGCAGAGGATAATGCAAATGAAGCAAGGGTCAGGGTTGGTGGTAGGCAAAGAGTAGTCAGACTCTCAGGGGTCAGGGGTGGTGGCAGACAGAGAGTAGTCAGATGAAGCTGGAGTCATAAGCAGCTTTTAGATAGAGCAGGAAACTGAGTCAGGAGGAATCAGCAGCAGGGCACCACCTGCCTCCACAGTAGCAAGTTAGTTGTGAAGCAATGAGTCTACACTAAAGGTGTCTTCTCATAGGCCCAGGCGGTCATGTGTGCAGTCAGCAAAGCTGAGTTCTGAGGAACTGTTTATAGGAAAGCAGTCCCTATGCATGGGTCCTGACACAATATATCAATAACCATTACAATCTTTCCTAACCAAAGCCAACATATATTGCCACTAACACTGTTGTATACAATATTTATTCATGTGTTGCCCCAATAAGTAGAGAGGCAATTATAAATCTACCATAAGCATAAATCTTTATCATCACATCTTTGTACATCACAAGGCTCAGTGAGTTCTTAGTTCTTAAGTTGTTTTGTGAGCTCTTACCATGCTGACGATAATATGACAAATGTCTTCAGGAAGATTCGTTAATAAAATGCAAAAGATTTCTACATTGATTTATAAAAAAAAGTATGCATCGTTCAGTAAATTTTGATGGAGACTTCCTCATAAATATGGAGAGTTTGTCAGTATCGTTTTCACACTACACCAGGAAAGGAGTGAGAAAAGAAGTCAGATAATGGGAGAGAGAGGCTCATTGACTTGTATACAGTACCTCCATTGTAATATATTTTAACTATTTTAACTTGCATATTTACAGACAACAGAGTTAGATATGTATTTAATAGTGTAGGGATATTTCCTGCCATTGCCTTAACAGACCTTAGTGAATATGGGATGAATATAATTAGGCTACAGCAAGATCATTTGCATGTAATTTACAATAACAGGCTTTACAAAGAACGCAATGATTTCTATGGGAGAAAATCCTGGATATAATCAACATAATTGCTTTATTAAATTCTTTGTTATGATTAACTAGCATTATATTAGGTTAATATCATGTTAAAGAGGCTAACAGAGTTTAGTGAATCTAGACTTATACAGATGTTTATGTTGCAATAGTGTACATCACAGACCCTTTCAGCTGTTAAAATGGTAACATCAGCATTTAGGGTCATATATAAATAACTAGCTGTTGCCCCACATCCTGATATGCCATAACACTCAATTGTGAGTCCATTTCAAGAGCTACAGTATGTCTCATGCTGGTGCCCAGTACTGGCGTAATATTTGTAAAGTGTAATGGTTACTTGTTTTTCTGTTTGCCTTGGAAAAGTTTTAATTTCCCTTGATGGAAAAGTTGGTAGCGTACTTTAATTTAAAAAGTGGAGTTAAGCTTTTTTTTAATTAAATAAACAGCTCTTAGGGAATGAAAAGGATATGAATACATGTTACTAAAGTAGATTTTTATCCAAGAAAAGTGTTAAATGAATTTACACTGACTCTATAGATTAGGAGGCTGCAGTATTTATCCTTGGTGTCAAAGCTGTTAACTTTGAAAGATCACTGTTGAAAAGAGTGATAAATAGGTGACAAACATTATATTTTTCAATTAATTTTCTTCTGCTATATCATGTTGTGCAATGCTTAAGCCAGATCTTATAACTGCAATTTACGTGTACATGACTCGGAGTATATTTATTTATTTATATCCCTTGAGCATTTTTAGCACCAAAATAAGATTTATTTAAATGTTTTAGCCCTAATGAAACATTTGATTCTAATTGGAATATGTGTGTATAGTATGACATACTGTACCTGTAAAGGTTATTTTTAGAAAAGTAATCTGACAAAATCACAGATTGTTACATTATTGGTACTTGGGGGTAAATACTCAAAGCTCTGTTAAATCAGGCCTACTAACATAACGATTCATAAATAGGTAACGTTAATTCATTTTCCCCAGTTTAAAGGGTATCCTCAAAGCTACTTATATGGACAAACAGCAGCCGTTCGCCAAACTAGCATTGTTATGTTAGCTGTATGAACAGGGGTTATCGTTTCGCTGAGACGCGTTAATCAATATGCTGCACTTGTGCATCGGAAAAATATATAACATGCAATTCAACTAATGCACATGCATTCCACTCTCGTTAACTTAGCTATGTTTGCTAACATAATGACCATGGTCATGTTGCAAATTCAACTAAAAACACACTACATATTGAACTTACTCAGCCATACTGTATCAGCTAGACATTTGAATTACAGATAAACCCCGTTATAACGCGGTCCTCGGGGTCCACCCCGAGACCACCGCGTTACTAACGGGGTCGCGCTAATTTAAAAAAAAAAAATGGCCGCCGCATCAGTGCATATTTACCCCGCGGTCCCGGCTTCCCCCTGTCACCGCGTGACAGGAGAAGGGAGGGGGGATTCCCCTCCGGCTTCAGCTTCCCCTGTCACCGCGGGACAGGAGATGGGAGGGGGGATTCCCCTCCGGCTTCAGCTTCCCCTGTCACCGCGGGACAGGAGATGGGAGGGGGGATTCCCCTCCGGTTCCGGCTTCCCCTGTCACCGCGGGACAGGAGATGGGAGGGGGGATGCCCCTCCGGTTCCGGCTTCCCCTGTCACCGCGGGACAGGAGATGGGAGGGGGGATGCCCCTCCGGCTTCAGCTTCCCCTGTCACCGCGGGACAGGAGATGGGAGGGGGGATTCCCCTCCGGTTCCGGCTTCCCCTGTCACCGCGGGACAGGAGATGGGAGGGGGGATGCCCCTCCGGTTCCGGCTTCCCCTGTCACCGCGGGACAGGAGATGGGAGGGGGGATGCCCCTCCGGCTTCCGCTTCCCCTGTCACCGCGTGACAGGAGATGGGAGGGGGGATTCCCCATCCGCCTTGTCTCGCATTCAGCAGAGTGGAATACGAACGCTGTCAGAGAGATGCTTGTAAATTGCAGGTTCTCCTCCACGCTAATCAAGCTATTCCCGTGAAAACAAAATTGGCACTAACCCTGGGTATGGTAGCCTCAGTAGTTCAAAAATCCTCCCCCCGCCTGTGCCCCCGCCGCAGCACAGGGCCCTCGCGCCACAATACAGGGCCCCCTGGCCCTGCCGTAGCGCAGGGTCGTCCTGCCCCCCCCCCATGCCACCCCGCGCTGCACCGGGCCATCCCACCAGCCCCCGCAGCATCGGGGGCCCCCACAGCCATCATCCCCCTCCACCGCAGCACCACCCCCACCGGCACGCCCCCCCCTGCAGCCACATGCCTCACCAATCATCCCCAAGGTAAGGCTGATTTATGTATATGTGTAGTGTGTGTGTGTGTGTGTGTGTGTGTGTAGTGTGTGTCAGTGTGAGCAGTGTGTGTGCAGTGTGCAGTGTGTGCAGTGTGAGCAATGAGCAGTGTGTCAGTGTGTGCAGTGTGAGCAATGAGCAGTGTGTCAGTGTGTGCAGTGTGAGCAATGAGCAGTGTGTGTGCAGTATGCAGTGTGTGTCAGTGTGAGCAGTGTGTGTGCAGTGTGAGCAATGAGCAGTGTGTCAGTGTGTGCAGTGTGAGCAATGAGCAGTGTGTGTGCAGTGTGCAGTGTGTGTCAGTGTGAGAAGTGTGTGTGCAGTGTGAGCAATGAGCAGTGTGTCAGTGTGTGCAGTGTGAGCAATGAGCAGTGTTTGTGCAGTGTGCAGTGTGTGTCAGTGTGAGCAGTGTGTGTGCAGTGTGAGCAATGAGCAGTGTGTCAGTGTGTGCAGTGTGTGCAGTGTGCAGTGTGTGTCAGTGTGAGCAGTGTGTGTGCAGTGTGAGCAATGAACAGTGTGTCAGTGTGTGCAGTGTGAGCAATGAGCAGTGTGTGTGCAGTGTGCAGTGTGTGTCAGTGTGAGCAGTGTGTGTGCAGTGTGAGCAATGAGCAGTGTGTCAGTGTGTGCAGTGTGAGCAATGAGCAGTGTGTGTGCAGTGTGCAGTGTGTGTCAGTGTGAGCAGTGTGTGTGTGCAGTGTGAGCAATGAGCAATGTGTCAGTGTGTGCAGTGTGAGCAATGAGCAGTGTGTGTGCAGTGTGCAGTGTGTGTCAGTGTGAGCAGTGTGTGTGCAGTGTGAGCAATGAGCAGTGTGTCAGTGTGTGCAGTGTGAGCAATGAGCAGTGTGTGTGCAGTGTGCAGTGTGCAGTGTGTGTCAGTGTGAGCAGTGTGTGTGCAGTGTGAGCAATGAGCAGTGTGTCAGTGTGTGCAGTGTGAGCAATGAGCAGTGTGTGTGCAGTGTGCAGTGTGTGTCAGTGTGAGCAGTGTGTGTGCAGTGTGAGCAATGAGCAATGTGTCAGTGTGTGCAGTGTGAGCAATGAGCAGTGTGTGTGCAGTGTGCAGTGTGTGTGCAGTGTGTGTGCAGTGTGTCAGTGTGTGCAATGAGCAGTGTGTGTGCAGTGTGCAGTGTGTGTGCAGTGTGAGCAATGAGCAGTGTGTGTGCAGTGAGTGTGTGCAGTGTGTGCAGTGTGTGCAGTGTGCAAAAAAAAAAAAATTTAAAAAAAAAATTTAATTTTTTTTTTTTTTAAACGGGAGCCACGGGAAAACTGCGTTATAACCGAATCGCGGTATAGCGAGGCGCGTTATAACGGGGTTTAGCTGTATTAACATGGCTGAGCAGGCATCTACCTCTGCTGTTGGTACTGGTGCTCCTGCTTCTGATGCTGCTCTAATTATAAGTCTCAATTTCACTGAGGAGGAACTTGACATTCTGATAAATGGAATAGTGGACAAATTATTGGCGGGTTTGTGCTTGTGCACTAGCACAGTAGAAAAGCAGATCCTGACCCAAATCAATGCCCTTGGTAATACTGTACACACAGGGGATATGCTCAAGAAAAGATGGGTTGACAGCAATCTCAAGTTGGTCGACCAGGTGACTCATGCAAAGAAGGCAGCACATGTGTGAAGTAATTGCCACATCTCAGGTAGTGGGACCTCCTGAACTGGTTGACACTGAGGATCACGAGCGTCACCTATTTATCACTCTTTTCAACAGTGATCTTTCAAAGTTAACAGCTTTGACACCAAGGATAAATACTGCAGCCTCCTAATCTATAGAGTCAGTGTAAATTCATTTAACACTTTTCTTGGATAAAAATCTACTTTAGAAACAGTATATCAGAACCAGAGTCTCGTTCACACTCTGTATCATTTACTCATACTGAAAATCTTGGGAGATATGCTAGATCTGAAAGGGCTTTCTCAAGACAAGCTATTTCATTGGGCTCTAATAAAGAAGAAAATTCCAACAGTCTTTTCGTATATAGGGTCAAAAAACGGATTAGGACAAGAAGATCACAGAGGAAACGGGGAGCAGCGAGGAAGGAACAAACGGAAGAAGTACTCTTAAGTAATCTACCCAATAATGTGGTCAATCTTTCCCAATTATCCTTCCTCAATAAAGGCCTGGGTTTTGCTCCTGAACAAGACTTTCAATTGTTCCAAACAGTGATCAACTTGCAGAAATTCACTAGAAAGTTGTCTCTCAAGAAATTATTTTCTTCAAAAAACACAAGGTCTTCTACACTTTTTAATGCTGGGGATACACAGGTACGGATTACCCAACCCTTACTGATGAAGAATCAACTGATATTAATTCTTCACAACTCTCTTATACATTTAAAGATCAATGTTTTCTATCAGATATGAATGGTCTTCTACAAGAACAAGGAGAGTCCACAAACACCCATGTGCAACCCTTTCTTTTGTACCAGGACTCAGGTTTGCGACCAAAATCGTTGTTTTGTCCAAATATCAATAGGAGTCCCTATATCACGACGTTCGAGAGACTTGTAGAACATGATTTAAGAGTGCTGGCTAGTGGTTTTTCATTTACACACAGTCGTTCGAATAACCTTACCTATTCAGAAGTTCAATAACTGAATGTACTTAAGAAAGATAACACTATAGTTATCAGAAATGCTGAGAAAGGGGATGCCCTTGTTATACTTTCAGCTGTTCAATATAGACCACCTAACTACAGTGAGCTAATGGGAACCATAATGTCATTGCAACATGGCATCAACATCCACTTTTGGTTGACTCTGGCGACCATTTTGTTGTTCCATTTTGAGCCATGAAGTAAAACAGGACTTTTTATTGAAACCAAGACGTTATCTTACCTAAAAATAGTTCAGCTCGAGTAAAATCCTTGCTTCAGACTATTGAAAAAATGATCAAATCTGAAGTGAGATTGCTGCATTGTAAAGATCTATAGACTGCACTGGAAGTGTCTCCACTGACAGAGATTTGCAGTACTCTAAGGCAGGAACGGCTTGATGGCGGTTCCATCTGTGCCATCATACCGAGCCCAGCGCTTACAGATCCCCCACAACAATTACATTTATTGTCAAGGGAGAGCGCCAGACCTCTGTATGTATCTCTTACCCAGTCCGGCGGGATCTCTTGGCATCTCCCCTTCTACAGCGGTTCGTCATGGCACTGCAAAATCCTTTGACATCACGTTACAATGATAATGTGACACCGTCATGACATGACGTTATGCAGTGATGTCATCATGCCGAGATATCTGAGAAGGAGAAAGGCCCGCTGGAACAGATAAGAGGCCCCCAAAAGCCCCGGCACTGAGCCCCGCAAAATTACAAGCCGGCCCGGTTCTCTGGGCCCAAGAATTGCTGAAGAAACAAATCTACATTTTCCTAATTTTAAGTGCAGTTATAATTGTGTATATATATCAACCGGTCTATATTTTCAGAGTTTCTATTAATGACCACCATTCTACATGATACAAAATATATATTTTTAAATGATGTATTTTATTGTTACTTTTAAATTAATGTGACATTAAATGCCAAATATATTGCTGTCTAAACTTCTGTAATGTCTGGTGTGCAAATTTGATATTCACAAGTTCATCTCAGCCTGACTCAAAATATCATCTATTTGAGATAAGGATTGTGTATTTATTATTGAATAAAGGTGGAATATAAAAACATTATTTGTATTATGTTGTAAATTCTTTCAGACCCATTAATCTTGGTCCTATTATATTGTATTTTAATTGAAAAGACTTTCATATATTTGATTACACAGAAATATTTGAATATTATATTTAGTTGTTATGCTACTTTACGTTTTAAAAGATGACAGGCTATTTAATTAAAAACGTGAAAATATAAAGAAACAATCAATTGGCGAACTGTGGGGTAGTGTTTAATTTATTAATTTATTCTGTAAACCAAAAGTGGCAGAGTTATGGTTAATCTATATTTATTGATTTCCAAACTTTGGACTGAGTAAAACTATAGTTTGGCTTTCTCTCAGTACATCTCCGATTTGTCTAACCATTTCTTAGTACTTCCCCCTCTAAACTCCCACTTTATTTTGGTGTCCAGGAAGTTTTTGTACTAGGACCTCGGCTATTCTGGCTATACTTGAACTAATCCATTCGGTTTCTATAATATTATCTTTATGCTGATGATAATCAAATATGTCTCTCCTATCCAGACCTATCCAGACATGTCCCCTTCCCTCCAAAACATTTTCTTGTCTCTCTGCTATCTCCACCTGAATGTCCCACTGTAATCTCAAATGAAACATGTCCAAAACATTTTCTTTCAACACAATAATTCCATCACTACTCCCAAATTCTATATAAACAAAATGACTGCACCGTTGTCCGAATACCCGACATACTTCCTCTGCTTCAATATTTCTAGAATCAACCTGTTTTTCAACCTAGATTCAGCCAAAATTCAACTAAAATCTTTAGCCAGTTTTTGATAATATCCTAGACATTGCGCCTCTTCTGCCAACCCTCTGTACAAGTCCCTATGCTGGCTTCCAATATCATCCAGAATCAAATTTACTATTTCAGTCCACGCAAACAAAGCTTTCGACAATGCAGCCTTTTCATACATCTTAGAACTTATCTCCAAATACTCCCCCTCTCAGGAATGTCCCTAGCAGATCATGAGTTCTGCTTTCTGCACTCCCAGGCTGGAGCTCTGTCTGTCTGCCACCAGGACTACTGATTGTCGGTGTTGTTTTTTTCATAGAGATCCTTCCTGACTGCTGATTGCCTTTCTGCCAGCACCTGATCCCTTCCTACAGCCAGCCTTTATATTCCTCCATTTCCTGTTGTTCCCTGCCTGATGATTGAAGTTTCTCCATGATCAAGCTCTCTACCACAGCTTTGGCTTTCTTGCTCTTTCTTTTGTACCAGAAAACATCTAGACCTTGCTTCATTGCTTCGTGTTATCTTTCACCTTGGCTTGTTTCTGACACTGCTACTGCTTGCTGCCTGGCCCTGACCTTGGCCAGTCTCCTTACCATCGCTACCGGTTTCTGCCTGGCCTTGACCTCGGCCTGCCTCCTGACCATCGCTACTGGCTTGCTGCCTGGCCCTGACCTCGGACATGTCTCCTGACCATCGCTACTGACTTGCTGCATGCCTCTGGCCTCGGCCTGCCTCCTGACCATTGCTACTGGCTTGCTTAATGCCTCTGACCTCAGCCTGTTTCTGGACCACTGCTTCCTGTCCGCCTGCCTAGTCCAGAAACTGGACTCCAGCCCTGCAGTCACTGCAGAATAATCAGGCCCTTTATGGAGTATTAAACGAAAAAATGTGAGGCGCTACTAGTGAAGATAATGGATATATAAATAAATGAATAAATATATATAAATATAAATAAATATATATTGTGATAAATATAAAGTGCACAATATGTGAAAAAATGGCAAACTTCGCTGCTCAACCCTCTAGGGAGAAGATCCAATTTCTCCCGTCTTGAATGGTAAGGAGAAGCTCGTGGGGAGCGCAGGTTTCACCATATATATAGGGAAGAAAATATAAAATAGTGCAATATGTCTAAACAATTACAGCAATTGAAACAGGAATCATGATTGGGGACTCACATTCTCCCAGTGGTAATAGAGCATTGAATAACAGAGTGGTGAGAAGACTCAGCAATGTATAGGAGGATCTTGCTTGTATATACTCCCTGATATAAGCAGAACAAACCCTCAATAGAATGAAAGAAAGACAACTTTAGTGCAACATTGTATGTTCACTGATGATATATTCAAAAAAGGCAATTGTTATTGCACTTACATGAGCAACAAGTGCTTAGACACGTAACAATTGATGCGCAGCATAGGTGTACAGTATCCGCCCTTCTCGCGAGGTCGCGTCGCGTCACTTCAGGTTCGGCCCGTCGCGTCACTTCCGGTTTCGTGATCGGACACAGAATGGATCCACACGGGTTCTGGGGCATTCAGAGCACACTTCTGGACTGCTGCTAGTTCACTCAACGCGTTTCGCTGGCGTGGCAGCTTCGTCAGGAGTCCGATCTGTAGCTTAACGTTCCATTATACATATATATACCCCTAATTGGTTCCTATTGGATGATTAATTATTTTAGCACTTCCTATTGGCTGGAATAGTTCCTTTTGATTAGCTGGTGGGCGGGACTACCCGTATATGCTAATATCACAGTTTAGTACATAATACATAATAAATAAATATATAAATGACACAGTTTTATTAAATACAATCATTTTAAAACATTGCTAATCTAACTTAAAACTAACTAATACATATAGAGAACTGACTAATACATAAAGAGTGCAAAAAAGTGCATAAAAATGCATAAAAGCTAACTGCTGTATATACACATGTATCTATATACTGAAAGCAGTTACTTGTAGACCTGCAGAAATTTCTTTTGGAAGGGAAAAGTAAGGGTATACTTAAAGAGAAGGAATTTAAATATCTTTGGGTAGAATCCCCAAAGATACCAATATTTTATTTTTTACCAAAGATTCATAAGGACGTACAAAACCCGCCTGGGAGGCCAATAATTTCAGGCATTGATTCCATGTGTTCCAATCTGTCGGGGTATATAGATACATTTTTACAAAAATATGTTGTTACCGGCAGATTGCACCTTAAAGACACAGCACAGGTTTTATCCATTTTAGATGATATTGAATGGAGCGAAGATTTTATACTTGTAACCTGTGATGTCTCCTCATTATATACGTCTATAGACCATACACAAGGCCTAGACGCGATCAAGAGAATTGTAATTGAGGATGCGAATATGGACATGGAACAAAGTCATTTTATTTTAGAAGGGATACGTTTTATATTATCCAATAATTATTTTTGGTTTAACAAAGAATTCTTCCTGCAACTCTGTGGTACCGCGATGGGGACCAGATTTGCACCAAGTTATGCGAATCTATTTATGACCGTATGGGAAACAGACCATATTTGGTCTTCGCATGGCTTTGGTGCAAATCTGGTCCTCTGGAAAAGATATATTGACGATGTACTTTTTATTTGGAATGGCGACGAAATTTTATTAAAGCAATTTTTAGATTATATTAACACCAACAATTTTAATTTAAAATTTGTATCTAATTTTAGTAAGACAAAAGTTGAATTTTTAGACCTTGAAATTTATATTGAGAACAATGTCATTTTAACTAAAACTTTTTTTAACTCAGTGAATGGCAACAATTATATATTACGCAATAGTTGCCATCACCCAAGGTGGATTTCTAATGTTCCTCAAGGCCAATTCATGCGGATAAAGAGGAATTGTAGCAAGACAGAAATTTATGAGGAACAATCCCTTGTACTGACGAACAAATTCCTTGAGAAGAAATACAGTCCAAAACAGATCAAAGAAGCTAAATCTAAAGTTGACATGATTGACAGAAAACTTTTACTAAAACCTAATGTGAATAAAATCAAGCAGACAGAGATAGACTTCACTACTAGTTTTTTGACCCAATACAATAGAGATGCTAATAAAATAAAAAATGCTTCAAGGAAACATTGGCATATTTTACAAAATGATCCCGTTTTAGGAAGTGTATTACCAGCAATGCCCAATGTTATATTCACTAAAGCAAGTAACTTGAAGCAAAAACTAGCACCAAGTGACCTGAAAAACAAAAAAGATCGTACACAAGACAACAATTGGTTAAAACTCCCTAAAGGTTTTTATACATGTGGCAATTGTAAGGTCTGTGACTTTTGCTGCAAAGGGACGAAAGACATTTTTAAATCAAATATCACCAATGAGGTTTTTAAAATAAAACATTTTATTAATTGTAATTCAGTATTTGTCATTTATTTGTTGGAATGTACTTGCGGTCTTCAATATGTAGGTCAAACTACTCGTGCCCTGAAAGTTAGAGCACTGGAGCATATTGAAAATATAAGACGTATGCTGGATACACACAGTGTTCCAAAACATTTTACTTGTTTTCATGCCTCCAATCCAAAAGATATAACTATTAAAGGGATTGAACATGTCCCATTAAATTGGAGAGACGGTGACAGAACTAAAGAATTAATTAAAAGAGAGACCTTCTGGATTCACCGGTTAAAAACGCTTAGTCCAGGTGGACTTAATACAGATATAGAAATTAGTGTTTTTATATAGTTATCATATTAAATACTGTGTGCCCATCTTTCAAAGTCCAGTGCTCATCATAAAATGAACATCATAGTGTTCCCCAGCTGATATATAAGGAAATACTAATATCATAATGTTTTTAAATTGATATATGGGGATATCAGTCAGTTAATTCTGACATTTTTTCTACATAGAATTTTTTATATATTACATTTTTAAGTAATACCAATAACTATAGAATATTAATTATTTATTAATATTCATATATGTTTTAAACTATCATAGTGGTTTTATATATGGTTGTGTGTATATAAATATTTGGATTTGCATTTTTAAGAGTTTACCTAAAACCCTATGTTATTTATGAATAGATTAAATTAACCTGATATTTTTCTGCTCTTTTCTCCCATCCCATTTTCCTGTATTCATTTTTTATTATTATACTGAGTGCTATATACAGGTAACTGCTTTCAGTATAGAGATACATGTGTATATACAGCAGTTAGCTTTTATGTATTTTTATGCACTTTTTTGCATTCTTTATGTATTAGTCAGTTCTCTATATGTATTAGTTAGTTTTAAGTTAAATTAGCAATGTTTTAAAATGATTGTATTTAATAAAACTGTGTCATTTATCTATTTATTTATTATGTATTATGTACTAAACTGTGATATTAGCATATACGGGTAGTCCCGCCCACCAGCCAATCAAAAGGAACTATTCCAGCCAATAGGAAGTGCTAAAATAATTAATCATCCAATAGGAACCAATTAGGGGTATATATATGTATAATGGAACATTAAGCTACAGATCGGACTCCTGACGAAGCTGCCACGCCAGCGAAACGCGTTGAGTGAACTAGCAGCAGTCCAGAAGTGTGCTCTGAATGCCCCAGAACCCGTGTGGATCCATTCTGTGTCCGATCACGAAACCGGAAGTGACGCGACGGGCCGAACCTGAAGTGACGCGACGCGACCTCGGGAGAAGGGTGGATACTGTACACCTATGCTGCGCATCAATTGTTACGTGTCTAAGCACTTGTTGCTCATGTAAGTGCAATAACAATTGCCTTTTTTGAATATATCATCAGTGAACATACAATGTTGCACTAGAGTTGTCTTTCTTTCATTCTGTTGAGGGTTTGTTCTGCTTATATCAGGGAGTATATACAAGCAAGATCCTCCTATATATTGCTGAGTCTTCTCACCACTCTGTTATTCAATGCTCTATTACCACTGGGAGAATATGAGTCCCCAATCATGATTCCTGTTTCAATTGCTGTAATTGTTTAGACATATTGCACTATTTTATATTTTCTTCCCTATATATATGGTGAAACCTGCGCTCCCCACGAGCTTCTCCTTACCTTTATGGAGTACCCTGGAACAGGGTCCACTATGGCCCAGGAAGTGACTGCCATGACACCTGTATTTGAGTCCTGCAGGACCAAATGGGGCATGTACTTACTCTGCTTATTAACACAGAAACTCCGCGGCAGGAACTACATTATAAACCTGCTGCTCCCTTGATTTGGCGAGACCAAGTTTGACAAATACATAGTTAGGATCATAAATAGGACTACTTAGCTTACTAAAGGATGGGCCCTATCTTGTGTATCCACCCTTCTGGAACAAAACAGTCTACTGATAAGGAGCCTGCAAGACTTCCTGGATGCTATGAGCCTTGTTTTTATTTACCCAAATAGTTGTGTCAATCATAGGATTGAAGCAATTCAGATAAATCGGACAGAGAAAGGGGTTGAGCTGGCGAGTATATCGCAGAATTTTGAATATGGGCGTCTGACAAAAATTGGAATTAATCAGCACAAAAGGTTCAATTTTCGCAGAGACCTGTCCGATCAGATAAAAGATGAGCTGGCTTGGATTGTTGCTCCAACTGTTTTGGAAGACCTCATTCACCCCAATATCCAGATTCAGTATCCAGATAGACCCAGTAAGCCCTGGTGTAACTAGTTCTACTACTTCTTCCACTTCAAGGGGTTTAAGAACAATTCTGAAGAAAGAAGTCGGTGTCGGTCCAAAGATGTATGTTTGTATTGTGGCAACCCTGCGGCATTATCTAGCCTATTAAGCCTAGGAGATCCTTGTCCACTCAAGGTCCAGAAAGACTGAGTACTGTGAACCCTGTTCACTCTGACTATCTACATTCTCTCTCAACCCATATTCTTCACCACTGGAGAAGATAGAATGTACCAATCAGGCATCCTTATTTCGTGTTGACAAATATTTTTAAGAAAGGTACTCGTTGCATCTCTACCACTGGTATGATTGATTCAGGTGCGGAGAGAGATTTCATGGACCTCGAATTTGCCAAAAATAACTTGGATCCATACAAACCTAAAGACTCTAATGTGAAGATGGAAGAAGTCGACGGTTCTCTAGTAAGCTCTGGTCCTGCTACCAATGAAACTAGGAATCTACAATTACTCTCATTGTGGAGATGGCCTTTGTGGAGATGGCCATTGAGGAGATTTATTTTAACCCTATTCCTTCACCTCATTTCTTAGTTATTCTGAATATCCCTTGACTCGTGGTTCATAACCCCCAAATTGATTGGAAAACCTGGACTGGTACATTTCCCTCAGAACATAAACTCTGTTGCCTGCCCTCCGACAACTCACTTGATAGGATAGCAATGTATGGACATTCTTCAACCCATGCAGGTATGCTACCACCCAAATATCAAGAAATTCAGAATGTGTGTCACAAAAAAAATGTAGACATGCTTCCTCTGCACTGACCGTATAAATGTATTCCCTCTCTGAACCCGAGCTACAAATTCTGCGAGAATACTTACAAGACAACCTCTCAAAATGCTTCATCCAACCCTCTTCTTCTCCTGCTGAGGCAACTCTTCTTTGTTTGGAAAAAAGACAGTTCTTTACGCCCTTGAATTGTTTTCAGAGAGCTGAACAACATTATAATTAAAAACAGATACCCACTAGCTTTGATTCCAGAACTTCTGAAGAGGTTAAAATTTGAGAACAGTGGGAGCCCCTGCTACTGCTAAATCTAATGTGTGAGCAGAGCTCTTGGGTATATAAGGATAATAATGATAGAAGAAAAAGTGACCCAAGTCGAGCACTCGAGCTCATGCTCTGGTTGGTAAATGGAAGTAATTAAAAATAATTTTTAAATATAGCATACTAAAATAATGAGTTTTAAAATGACAAACTGAATGCGTATCGGATTTAAATGCTCAGTACAGTATGTGCTCAGGATCCTAATAGTGGTAGTGGGTAACCATTGGTATACCTTCATACTACTATAAAGCAGTCCCTCAATAGGGACTGCTTGTGATATACTGTAGGTAGAGGAGGGAATGGTCTTACTGTTGAGCAGTATATAGAGATCAATGTAGTTAACTGTAAACAAATATTCAGCCCTACTGTATATACAGTTGATCAGCCGGGTATAGTTACACCCAGTCGTGCGATCGCCTTTTACTCTGATATCTCACTCACAAAATGTATAATAAATCTTGTGTTAAAAAGTCTTGTGTATTTCTTGAGTCTGTGATTTGATAATGCTTGTCCAGTGTATGCACATATAGTGGGGCCCGTATATAGTCTATAATGGGTAACTATGGTGTACCCTGGTCTCAGTCTACAGGCAATATGGGATAATGTGCCTGCTTGTTGAATAGTGCAGCACTAAGCGTTGTGATTCGAATAGATCTGTACACACAGAGCGTTTCCATATGAACAATAAGCAATCGGGACTGCAGGTCAACTACCATACGCTGCAGTCCCGATTGCTTATTGTTCATATGTAAACGCTCTGTGTGTACAGATCTATTTGAATCACAACTTATATATATATAACTAGAAGAATGTGAGTTTGAAAAGACCTGTATGCAATTTATTGGTTATATCATCTCACATGAAGAGTTGAGTCTGGATCCTAATAAGATTCAGGCCATTATGGAATGACCAATCCCAGAGAATGAGAAAGGTGTTCAGAGGCTTGTGGGCTTTACCATTTTCTGTTGACGCTTCATTAAAAATGTTTGTAGTCTTATTTCTCTGGTTACCCAATTCACCTGAAAAGATGTTCCTTTTGAGTGGTCACCAGAAGCCAATTCAGTGAGTGACTGAAGTCTCTCTTTACTTCTGCTCCTCTTCTCATACAGTACATCCAAAGTCTGAACTTCCATTCATAGTATAAATTGATGCTTCCGAATAGGCCATCAAAGCCATTCTCTCTCAAAAGGATTGGCCCAAAGTTGCTCTTTCACCCTTGTGCATTTTATTCCTATCAAATGTCACAGTGGAGAAGAACTATGATATTGGGAACAAGGAACTCTTGGCCATTAAGTCTGCCTTTTAATGAATGGAGACATCTCTTAGAAGAAGCCACTCACCCAGTTATTATCCTTACTGACCATCTTCATAACTGACTTCATAAAACACAGGAACTTTTGTCCTGTTCTTTTTGGTGGGCCAAACTTCTACTAGATGTCCACAAATGTGTTATATCCTTTGCCAGGAACAAAACACCTCGTGCCTCGCCTCTGGGCTTACTACAGACTCCCTAACTGCAACCAGCCTTTATAAACCTCCTCTTCCTGTTGCTCTCTGCCTGATTATTGAGGTTACTCCATGATCAAGATCTCTGTCACAGCATTTGATATCTCACTCTTTCTTGTGCACCCATTTGGACCACTGTTTTCCTCAGCCACTGCTTGTTCCTGACCACTCTACCGCTTGCTGCCTGCCTCTGACCTCGGCCTGTCTCCTGACCACTACTACCTGCTTTCTGCCTACCTATGACTTAGGCCTGCATTCTTGCCCTTTCCAGCAACTGGACTCCTGTCCTGCAGTCACTTCCCTTAATACCCTCACACCTTCTTCACTCTGCCTATGATCTTGTCCTATCCCCTTCCCTAATACCCACAGATCAGATTCTCCCACAATCTTAACACATTATAATGTCACCTGAAAACCCACTTTACAAATGAGTATATGCCTCAAGTGTGTTCTCTATTTGTTGTTATGGCTATGTTCTGGGGTAATGCAGCTATGCTTAAAGCTGCAGTCTGGCTTGGCTCATTTTACTTATTATTGCATTATTATTTTTTTTAACTCTGGATCCTAACCGTATTATGTTCAGCTCCCGATATACAGTACTGTACATATTGGTGTACTTACTTTTGATGTTTCTGCTCCATCCAGGGAAATAAAAATGGTCAACAAATATTGCGGGTCCTGGGGACCATTAGGAAGCCGCAAGTGCATGTCAAAAAGATGAGTAAACACATTTGGTGTCAAGCTGTTCTTTAACTCTTTGGGACAGTGCTGTTGTTACGAGCTATGTTGGAAGCTTTTACATTTTCTGTTGTAAGACCCTTGGCTGCTCAACATACAATATGAATTAACAAATTGTGATTCACTTTTTTGCTCACGAAGATTTTTGCTGGCCCCTTATGGCAATAAAATGGATTAACTGATATAATATATGGCTTCTTTTATTTGTGCACAGCTTTGATTGTTCTTTCAACATTTTCACTGGTACTAGGACTGCAAATGAAAGCTTCATTAAGAGCAGACATGTATATTAAAGAACTATAGAAATGTCCAAAAGCCACGTTTATGTCACAGAATGCAAAGAAAAGCCTGTTATCAACAATTGAATAACATCATTCTACAGTTTTCTTATTATTGTAATTAAAACTGGCATGCATAACATAGAGCTCACATTAAGTCTCAGAAAAAGAATATTGAATCTTTTAAAGATCTTGCCAAACTATGTAAACATCACTTTATTTGCAGTGTACAGTCAAATATTTCCCATTAATGAAAGATTCTTTTACAAGGTTCCCATAGTAAAGTAGTTTATAGCATTTTGTAAATGAACTAAATGCCATTGACTCTCAATGCAACACTGTTATATTAACAGCTTAAGAGAATTTTCACATTCCACTAGGGAGTTCATTTAAGAACTGCCTTAAAACTATTATAGCTCATATTTACTAAGTAGTGCTATGCCACAAGACACCTTCCAGAATTGGAAGTCACCTTATGGCACTTTCAAGTGTCTTTTTAATATAATTGAAAAATTACAGACAGCTTTTTTCAACGTTGATTTTTTTTTTTTTACAGAATTAAAATGGGGGGATCCTCCACATCCCCATCTCCCTCCAGTTCCTGAGATACTTTCTGTTTTAGTTGCTGGAAGTTGTGTTCTGATTTAATGAAAGCAAAATGGCTACCAAACTCTGCAGACCTAATGGGCCAGCAGGAAGCCGCAATACAACCTTAAATGTCAGAAATGAAAAGCAGTATGTGTCTTGGGCAGGGCCGGCTGTGAATATTGCGGGGCTCAGTACAGACATGTAGTGTGAGGCCTCTGACCTTTTCCTTCGCCATCTCTTCCTGCAGGGTCCCTCATCATGGCGCCGCAGTGTCAAATGCCATGACAACAGGACGTCATGCCATTTGACGTTATGGCGCCAAGATGAGGGACCCTAAAGGAAGAAATTGTGAAGGAGAAGGTAAGAGAGTTACAGAGGCCTTGCGCTCTCCCCTGGCAATAAGTTTATTTTTTTTTTGTGGGGAAAAGCGCGGGGCGTCTGTATCTGTGGGGGTAAGTGCAGTGGCACCAATGGCACCGCCATAAAGCCGGAACAGATCTTGGGAAACGGGGGGTTGCTGGAGTTAAGAATTTGTGGTCCAGCTCTGGAAGACCAACCAGTTTGAATTCTGTTGAAAAAATAAATTACAACTTTTTAACATTTTTAGCAGCAATACCATCACAGCCACTGATTCCTGGCAAACAAAACGGAAAGTGGAGGGGGCTCCACTGTTGGAGTGGACTGCCTGATCAATCCCTGGAAAATACGCATTTCCCTCATGACGTACCTGGTACTTCAAAAGGGGTCTCTGGCTCACCAAGCCCACTGACGTTCCAGGCACATAAATAGGGTCCTGAAAAGGTTAAATGGCAATAATTTAAGTATGTCACATTAAAACTAGGGCTGAAAAATTCTATACATTTAAGAAGTTATAGGGGTCTATTCATTAAGTCTTGCAGCTGCAAAAAGTGGTTAAAAACCAGTGCAAAACCATACAGTATGTATCATAAAAAGAAACTAGAGTTTTTTTTTATGAATCTCAAGCTTTTGCACTGGCGTTGTCCTAGTTTTGAAACTGGGAGACATTAGCAAATGTTTGCTGAAAAAAAAACCAGGGTGTCATTACTTCTGATTGATTACTTTGAGAAAAATTTAAACTCCAGTAGTAATTTATGGTCACATGAGACAGACTATCCTAAAATAACCCCACTAACTCCACCTGAGAGGGATCCCAACGTGGTGGGATAAGCCCCTCACAAGAACAGTACCAATAATAATCACACACTGGGTATATAATAACTGTTTTTTGAGTGCAGGGTAATCCACCAGTACCACACAGTATATAGCCCATACACACACAACCCAAGTACAACAGAGGAGTGTCTTCAAAGTACATTGGGTGCTAGGCACCAATACCCTTCCCCAAAGTCAGGACCCAATATCAGGTCCTTCACACACAAAAGTGTGTGAAATTGCGCTATCCCATGAACCACTGATGCACTTGGTGTGGTACCTGCATAGGTGCTCCAGCACCCGGGTACTGCCAAATAACAAATCTGCTGATCCAGCGACATCGTCGTCCGCAAAGCCGTCTGCCTCTGCATGGGGTGAACTCTGGTTGGAGTGTCTCACCTTTAAGAGTCTCTATATGCAGGTTGTCTGGTCCCAGACCACAGGCCATAATCACTGCTTGGCATCTCACCAGTGCTATACGCTAACTATAGGCAGCTACTGGGGAAATGTCCCTAGCTATGGGCTTTCCCTGTAGAAGCCACAATCTGATGTGAATCGGGGCCTAGCTGGGGCCTAAAGAGGTTATCTAGCCTAGTCTGGGAGTCACTTGCACCCAGACACTACCTTACACTTCTGCATCCCTGCTCCAACTGGCATGTGCTCCTAGTGCACCAAATGTATACTTTACTGTTCTGGAGCCCTATTGGCTGTCCTCTCTCAGGTGGTAAGCAGCCCCTTGGGCTGCTGGGATTTGTAGTCCCATGCGGAGCCTGCCTAATGTCTGCCGCACTTCCCTAGCCACTGCACATGTACAAGGCTTCAATGCGCATGTGCCTTTAACAAAGATGACCGCTGTCGGTAGCGCCTAACCGCCTTGGAGCTCCGGAAGTGCCCTGTACAGCCGCAGCCTCTCATGCCACCTGCAGTCTCCCTTCATTCCCGCACACAGCGAAGGTAAAACGGGGTAGGGGCTACATCCTCCCCCTGGTGGAGACTCCAACGTTCTCGCTTGGAACAACATATAAATATCACACAGCTTATATAACAAAATGCTGTGTATATTATACAACTTAATGAATGCAGTACTTTAAACAATATTACAGAGTTCTGTAAGCATGGCTATTACAGACACCAGCCTGCTCCGGGACAGCTGCAGAGACTCGTAATGGGGTGCCACTAGCTGATCATATGCTACTTTAGTAGTAGGGTATCTTTCTCGCTGACTTCTGCGAGGCTCTTCTTCAGTGTTTTCCACTTGGGAGAGTCTATCATAGTCCTGGGGCCTTGGCCCTTCTCTAAGTGGCAACTCAGTCTCTGTAAAGTCACTACTGGGCACAAAACTTGGGCTTCTGGGATCCAGAGGATGGCTTCTTGAAGCCACCGGTGTAGGTACATGAGACACAGGCCCATTACACGGCGCTCCTTCGTGTGGTGCCCACCAGTCTCCATTTGAACCAGCGGAGGTTCCTTCCAAAGGATCTTGGTTGGATTCTGTTACTGCAGCGGGAGTTTCGGCGGGCACTTCTGGCTTATTGGCAGTTACAGTGGTCTCTATTTCAAGATCACTTTCTCTCACATGTGGAATGGACAACAAGTGGTTTCGATGCCAAACCTTTACCAGGCCATCTGAGTCTCGTATGCGGTAGACCGGGGGGCCTGGCATTTGGGATTCTAACTTGAAGACCCATCGTGCCAGTGATCGGCCAGCTTTTGTTTTCCGGGGCTTCCTAGATTACATAGGAGAACAGCATCTCCAGGACGAAGTTCCCGATATCGGACCTTGTGGTCATACCTACTCTTGTTAAAGGCATTTAGATGAGCTGAGGTCCTTTCCACTAGCTGATAGGTGCATTGCAGGCTGGCTTTAAGTCGCTGCACGTATTTGAAATGCACAGTATTGGGTACCCCATCGGTAGATACCCAGAGGCGGAAGTCCACAGGCAGTCGTGCCTCTCGCCTGAACATCATGAAGTACGGAGTGTACCCTGTGGATTTATGTCGGGTGCAATTATATGCATGCAACAGTGCTTCAATGCACTCTATTCGGTCTTTTGCAAGCCCATTCGGGTGCCTAGCATGTCAAGCAGTGTTTGGTCCAACCTCTATGGCAGAGCGTCTCCCTCTGGATGACACGGAGTGGTCCTAGCCTTCTGGATGTTGAACAATTTAACCAGCTCCTTGATAAGCTTGCTCTCATAGTCTTTGCCCTGTTCACAGTGCGTCTGGTTAAGCAGGCCGCAATGGATGAAGTATTTCTCCCACAGCACTTTAGCCACCGTTATCGCCATTGGATCTTTGGTAGGGTACGCTTGGGCATACCACGTATTGTGGTCTTTCACCAAAAGCACATTCCCAATGCCTCTTGAATCAGGCTTGATGCACAAGAAGTCCATGCTGACAAGATCCAGGGGCCCTGAGCATTTTAGCGGGTGGGTAGTGTCTTCCGCTGGACACACCGCAGACATCTCCGTCATATCGCTGTACTGACTCCCGCATTCTGGGCCAGAAGAACCGATCTCTCACTAGGCTGAAAGTCTTATCTATGCCCAGATGCCATCATACAGAGATTGTAGAACCTGGTCCTCCAGGCATCGGGGCAGTACCAGTTGTCTTCTGTCAAGGTGGTTATGATATGGGACAATCCTGTAGAGAAGACCACGATCTACTGTATGTGGAACTTGTCCCATTCTCTCATAATGATGGGAATGACGTTGGTTGGGATCCGCTTCATCAAGGAGGGGTTCTTTTGTTGGATGGCTTGGCATATAGCCTTAACCAATGGATCTCTCATCTGGTATATCACCAGTTCTTTCCAGGTGATGATATAATCTGGGATGACAGACATGGTGCTTGTCTCAAATCAGGAGGCGGACCCACAGGGCTGAGGTAGGGATGCAAATAAACCAACCACAACCCAGGGACAGAGTCCTGTAAGAGTATCCGTAGTCAGTATGAAAGCAGGGGTCAGGGCTGGTGGCAGAGTTGCAAAGTCAGGGGACAGGCAGTGGTCAGGGGTGGAAGCAGAGATGCAAAGTCGAGGAGGCAAGCGGAGGTCAGGACAGGCGGAAGGCAGCGAGGTCGGGGTCACGGTCCGGGGTCAGCAACAGGAATTCAAAACAGGCAAGAGGGTAAGGTGTAACTGCAAAGACCAACAGGAGCTGCAAACACACAGACTTTGCTCGGTGACTCCCTATGGTAACTACAGTCTTATAAAGCAGGCTGGCAGTACCCTAAATGGCCACAGAGAGCAGAAAGGGCAGGAGAGACAAAACCTTGACCGAAGTGAAAACCTGTCACGGATCAAGCTGAATCCTTACAGTACCCCCCTCTTAAAGGGAGACCTCCAGGAGATCTACGGCAGTTTGGCAGGAAATTTCCGATGAAATGCCCGGACCAGGTTGGAGGCATGGGCATCCCTGGAACTGATCCAAGAATTTTCCTCAGGTCCATAACCCTTACAATGGACCAAGTACTGTAGCCCACCACGTGATCTACGGGAATCCAATATTTGGCTCACTTCAAATTCCTCCTGGCCATCCACCAAGAATGGTTAAGGAGTGCGGAGGGTAGGAGAAGTGAAGGTGTTCTGGACGAACGGCTTGAGGAGGGAGACATGGAACACTGGGGGTATTTTTAAGGTATCCAGAGGTTCCAGTTTGAACACCACCGGTTGACTTGTTTCAAGATTTTATAAGGTCCAATGAACTTGGGCCCTAGTTTAGAGGAAGGTTGTTTCAAGCGGATATTTTTTGTAGCCAGCAAGACCTGATCTCCCACTTGAAATGGAGGTGGTGGTCGTCGACATTTATCCGCCTTGGTTTTTTTCCTGGGATCGACTTTGGTCAGATTGACCTGGATTTTCTTCCAGAGTAACTGGAGTTCTTGGATTTTGTCATCCACTGCACGAACTCTGAGGAGGGTACTGGAAAGAGGAAGAGCAGCGGGATGGTAACCTTAGACACAGAAGAACAGCGATTCCAGTGTTGAATCGTGCTTGATGGAATTGTGGGAATACTCAGCCCACGGGAGCAGATCAACCCAGTCATCCTGTAACTCAGAAACAAAACAGAGGAGGACTTGTTATAAGGACAAATTGGTCCTTTCTGTGAGATCATTGGACTGGGTATGGTAGAAAGAAGAGAAATGTAAAGAGATATCCATTCTTTGGCAAAAGGCCTTCCAAAATCTAGTGACGAATTGGGATCTGCAATCCGAGACTATATCCGTCGGGACTCCATGGAGGCAGAATATCTATTTAATATAGATATCCGATAGTTCAGATGCTGTGGAGTAGCTTCCTGATTGGAACAAAATTGGCTTGTCATGTGAATCTGTCAACCGCTATCAGTATGGTAATCATACTCCTGGAGGGAGGCAGCTCCACAATAAAATCTATGGAGGGGTGGGTCCATGGGCAGGTGGGGATGGGTAAGAATTTTGTGCAATCTTCTGCTCAAATGATTCCACGGATTTCCTTGGATCAGTCTAAAAAAAAAAAGCTAACCCGTGTGATGAATTAATAATTTTAACCAAAAACTGTAATCCATGAGGAGGAGGAGCCGAGGAGTATAAATAGAGGTGCAGCTTCAAGCTGTGGGTTGGTTAGGCTGCTGCTGTACTATAATACTGCACCGACACACTTTATTCGAGCAAATACCCAGTATGTACCTGGCAGATACCTGGAATGCGCCGCTCCTCACCTCTGACAAGCCCCGTTGCGTTTGCCTTCCCAGCCTGGGTTCATGCCTGGCTGACAGGCGGCTGATATGTTAAATGATAATGATTAGGATTTAATAGGCTGCAATGCTTCGCGTGTCTACCAGATGGCATAAATTCATGAATTGTAATGCAGTATATATATATATACTGTGCAGTATTGCAGCCAGCGGGAATAAAATGCTTCAATCCCTGCCTGGAAAATACCTCAATGCACTCGGGCAGAAAACAGTCACAAACCTCAATACACCCGGGTATACCCGAATTCGTGGGACTAGCCGAGCTCGAATAAAGTGTGTCGCCAGTGTAGCTTAAGAATTAAAATTATTTACTTAATAATAGTTTTTTCATTAACCTGCTGTGACTGAATAGACTTTCAGGGAAGTGGGCTCTGACCTTCATGCTGCAAATGTTTCTGTTATTGTACTATATTATCGTCGATGTATAATGTAGCAGACATTATTATTAGTATTGATATTGCTGGAAAAAATAATCACACCCTATGGGCAGCACTCGTTGTATGTGATAATGAAATGGTAATAGACTTAAAATTAAAATACTTTGTTAAAATAAGTGTCAAAATCGTTGTAATAAATGGACAACTGACAGTGGTAACACAACACATAAAACAGACAAAAATACACAATTCTAAAACTGAAAAACAGGTTGAGAGGTGGAGATCCCACCTATCTGCTAATTAGCAGAGATGAACAATCAAGGACTAGATAGTCAACCCCCTAGTTCAGCAATGACAAGGTTAAAAAGCCTGTAAAGTAGATACAGGTGACGGTGGACTAACCATGCAAAAGTATATGCCAATATGCTATGCAGAGTATGTAGCAATTGAGTGAGAGCTCACTGATAGTAGTTTTGTAGGCTACAATGTTGAAATGAATCTGGTCGTGAGGGGTCCCTAAATAAAGGGTTAAGCAAGCCTAACTATAGGCAGATAGAGATGGTAATCAAAGTGTTCATGAACAGTGTGCACAAGAGCTCACAAAGTGTGGTATTTAGCTCTGGGGCACGGATCTAGTCCGTATCCAGTTATAGCCCCCTATTTCAAATGTGCCACTATAACACGCTTGGTGAAGCCTCACAGTACACAGTAATCAACCATTAGCTGTCGTTAGCTATGTGCACAAGAGCTTACAAAATGTAATATTCAGCTCTGGGGCACGGATCTAGTCCGTATCAAGTTATGGCCCCCTAATTCAAATGTGCCACTATAGCAGGTTTAATAACAGACAGTAGGGACATAGTGAGCAAACATATGTAATGAGCCGAGGGGAGAAGGGATTCATATAATGCAGCAATAATAAACAGCAGTTACACTTGAATGCTCAGGGTAAGGTAATTGTATATACACCGCACCCCTATCAAGTATACCGAGCTCTCGTCAGAGCTCACGCAACAAAGTAACGCTGACAAAAGTTGGCTACCTGCTCAGAATCCAGCAGGCAATGGCACCATATCACGTACAATGTATCTATTGCATATAAACATTGTGTCCCTTCGCGCGTATATCGGCACTTAGCAGTGCCTCTCACCCTCTGCCCGGCATGGGAACGTCATCGAGTGATGACGTCAGTCCTGTAGCCGCCTCCCACCTGACGCACGTTTTGCTGGGGCGCTTTTTCAAAGGTGGTGATTTATTACAACGATTTTGAAACTTATTTTAACAAACATAAGTATTTTCATTTTAAGTCTATTACCATTTCATTATCACATACGAGTGCTGCCCATAGGGTGTCTTTGTTCTCTAGGTATTATTCTGTTCTCTCCCCTTATTGCACCGTTGTTGATTTCACTTCATTATAGGCTGATGCGAGGGTCTCCACCCCTTCCCCTTCCCCCATTGTTGGAAAAAATAATCCCAAGATAATTCATTGCTGTATTGTAAAAAATGTTGGCGATTGATTTTCGTTTTTAATTAATGTTGTGTTTTGTTGGCTAATGCTTTTAATGGTTGTGTTGCCGATATTTTATAATAATTAATGTATTTGTTGGTTACTGGTTTAATTAATTCATTGTTGTTTTATTAATTAATTGGTTTGATTGGTTACTGGTTTAATTAATTCATTGTCGATCTGGTTATTGCTTGTATTAATTGCATTAGTTTTGTAATGTTTTATTATTGTGTGTTTTGAGCATGAATGTATTTTGATTAGGGTGCCCATTGCTTTCTATAGTGGCTTATCATGCCCATATTATTATATGGGTATGATGCACTACTATAACAATACATGGATACAGGGTTGGTATAGTGGGCCGGGGTGGGGGGTTTGCTATGTATTTTTCTGCCAACGTAGGACAGGGACCTGGCAGTAAGCTGACAAGGACGCCCATCATAATGCAGGGGTAAGTAGAACTGTATTTATTTACTTGATTTATGTATGCTGGCTAATGTTGGGTTTAATAATGGGGAGATAATCTATTATCCATATCTGGATAATAGTTATTTTGCCCATTACTGTACTGTATGTGCTTAGTTGGGGGGGGGGGTTATTTATTTAAGTGTAGGACATGTTTTATTTTGTTACATACAGGGTTGGTACCTTAGGTCCGCAGGGACCTATGGAGACCACCTGAGGACCCTCTGACGCCCATGGGTACCACCTGCGGACCCATCGGAGACACCTGCGGGGAAGAACCAGAGGCCCCACAGCTTTGGGTGCCCTACGTACCCGCTGGAACCACCCAAGGGCCACAGACCCCATGGGAACCACCCGAGGTCCCCAGACACCTGTGGGGATGACCCAGGGACCCCCAGACACCCGCAGGACAACCCATGGACCCCATTGTGGCCCACAGTGACCTGCAGGGACCACCTGGAAGCCCACTGTGCCTAGCGGGGACCACGCGGAGACCCCAAGACACCTGTGAGCACCCCTTTCTGGTGCATTGTGGGACCTGCGAACACCTGTCGGGACCACTGGGGACCTCCATCCGCCTGGGGTATTAATCCTGTGTGTAAAATACTAACTCATGGTTTTATGGGGGGAAACAGGATGGGTGGGTTGTATATTAGTGGGCGGGTAGTACAGTACATATTGTAATGTAATCTGCTACATTACTGTGCCTTAACCCCTTCATTGCCTTAGCAGGCATTGCATGGCCGCTAAGGTAATGAAGCTGCTTACATTTTTATTTGTATTTATTGTGTGTGTGAGCAGGGGGTCTCCTGAGCTGAACAAAGTTTATTTCAGCCTTGTGGACCCCCTTACTTTCCGAGATACAGGACCCGGTATGGGGTGCCGGTATCCCTCTGCTTTGTGTACATCCCACATGGATTTTAGTATGGAGGAGAAACCGGCACCCCATACCAGCCTGTAACTCGGGAAGTAAGCTGAAATCCACTTTGTTCAGCTCAGGGGACCCCCTGCTCATGCACACTACGAATAAAAATAAAATGTAAGCAGCTTCATTTCCTTAGCAGCTATCCGATAAGGTAATGATTTTCTTTTGGGGGGGGCGGTTAATACTAGTGTGAGGGAGCAGGGGGTCTTCTGAGTTGAACAAGGTTGATTTTAGCTCCGGGGACCCCCTACTTCCCGAGATACAGGCCTCGGTATGGGGTGCCGGTATCCCCTCTGCTTTGTTTATATCCCACGGTCACATGACCCACAGGATTTTAACATGGGGATACCGGCACCCCATAACGGGGCATGTATCTTGTTAAGTAGGGGGTGTCCAGACCTGAAACCAATGCTGTCCAGCTCCGGAGACCCCCTGCTACATTACTGTAATGTTGGAATTTTACTAAAAAACCCGCGATCGCCTGTGAGAGGCGCGCCGTTATAGTGACTGATTCAGCCTCTTACTGCGCATCTATTACATAAAGGCAGACCCCGGAGGACTCACACAGAAGGGACCCCTGCTGTGTTACTCCGGCGGGCCATTAGTCTGTCGCAGCGCAACTTGCAAGGATCTCGGGCACATACCGAAATTCTATTTCGAGATTCCTTAAAATAATGAGCGCTGCATCTGTACTGTATACACTTTTTTTTGTCATGGGCATTACACATTTGCGCCAATATAGCTAACATTTTTTATTTATTTTTATCCTTAAGATGCACATTGAAATTTTTTTTACTACATAGACTAACAAATGCATTATATTTTGTGGTTTGGTTGTATCAATTTAACACCAAAAAATACATTTGCAACACTTCTAATGTGCAGTCGACCCTATTGGGTTTCATGTATTTATTGCCATGCACAGTGCGGAGTAAACTTATAACCACAAGTAATATATTGTGTGGTTTATTAAGTAACATACCAAGTCATCTTTTCCCCACCAACCAAATCTCCAGCCCTGTCTGCTCCTTTCTGCATATATTTACAACAGGCAAATAGAACTACAGTACATAAATAAAACATGCAGGTAATAGGATACTCATAATGTAGTTTAAATCATATTTTCCATAGGGGAAAATGTAGCTGGTGCTGACCATTTGGTCATAAGGGGCCACTTCAACCAAGGATAAAACAAAAACTAGCGGTATTCAATGGAAATGTTATTTATTGCCAATTCACTAAAACCATGTCGGCAGTGGTAAAGCAATAATAATGAGCAACCCATGACTAGGTGTCCACTTGGGCTACTAAGTACTGTAGGTCATATTTGCACATATGGATGCTATGATTTTTGTATTTCATGTGTGGGTGTTTGTGTTGTATGTTAATCCCTTGTGATGCCTCATGTCATTCCTTTGCATTGCATAAGTAGCCTCAGGCATCACAGGGGTTAAATCAGTTTCTGTCATAGGGTTTTGTAACAGATAAAGGATGGTTCCTTGTTAGCACTTAGAGAAATCAGAAAGGAAGGCTTTGGCAATAAAATTAAAAAGTAACAAATGAAGGTAAAAGGGATACCTTTAATGGCTAACTAATGCTTAAGAAAAGTGTGCACTTCCAGGACCCCCCAGGTACCTTCTTAAGGCCAAATTGAACTAAACAATAAAATAGTCATACATTCTATGTGAATTTATTTTGTAAACAAATTGCCTGATGAGCAGACTTAAGGGGTCATGTAAGCTGTACTCTTTCTATACATTAGTTAGCCATTAAAAGTATCACTTTGCTATTTTTTTTAAACAAATCCTATAACTGTAAATACCCTTCATGGGAGATTTTAACAAAATTTTACCTGAAGCGCTAAATGTACCACATTTTTTGTGGTAACGTCAATTAATACAGTATGCATATTATTTTCTTGTCATCCTTGTTTTGAAAAATATGCAATACTTTGTTTCACAAAGTGTGATATTAATTATCGTATAATACATACTGTACTTGCTAACTTTTCAAAATGAATTACATGGACACAGAAGAGACATAGCTCCGTGCATAGTGTTGTGCTCCATAGCAAACATTTAGCACTTCTTAGATGCTGCATGCACCAGGACAATCACAGTTTACATAATAAAGGGCCTTAGACTTTTGAACTAATTATTTATGCATGCTGTGTTGTCTGTCTCCAGATTCAAAGTTTGGAAGTAAACTTAGTGCAAACTTTGGGTGTGTTTGTGCAAACTTGACTTTATATGGTAGCAGTCACATGCATACTGTAGTAATCATGTCTATCTTTCTTGTTGGCTCTCCTATTCTATGCCCTTTTCCAGACTTTTACATTTCCCTTTGACCCTTTACCAAGAAGACCAGCTTAGAACAAATCCCAACATATTGCTAGGCAGAACAGTAGTTGTCAAATGAGTAAAACAAATTGTTAACACTTTAAAGGGATGCGCCTATACAGCAGACATACAGTAAACTGTGTCCAGAAATTATATCCTGTTTCTAAAGTGTATAAATCAGCCAGGCATAATTGGCATGGCACTTTAAACCATTGGCTTCAATGTTCCACAATTTTAGTAAATATGTATGTAACAGTGTTTCGCCCACACTCTGGGAGATCATGCTACCTTTAGCAGTGTTGTGCTGGTTACGTGCTGGTACACAGGAAGCCAAGCTTTCCGCCGTTGTCATTGGGGAAGACCGGACAGGCTTCTGGGGTAGAATACTGGTCTTTATATCATATGGTACAGCGCCTCCATCTGCTGCAGGCTCCAGGGATGTGGAGACAATCCCTGCAGTAGAACTTACTTCCACTCCCCCCAGATAGATTGCACACCAGGCAGAAGTATAGTTAACTGGGACCTTTTATTCCTTTCTGCATACACAGCAACACAACTGGTATCTGCTTCAGCACAGTCAAACAGGTCTCCAACCTTGTGATGGTCCCTGGACATCCACCGCTGGCCTAGGGCACCAGAGGCAGTCCTTACTCTTCCCTGACTCCCTTATTGTGCCAGGGGAAATGTATCACTCCTCACTCGCCCAAGGGGAGTGGACAGTGGGTGCCAATGCTAGATACACCCCTGTGTGAGTACCTGTCTGTCTCAGGGGTAGAGACACTGTCTAAATTTAGGTCTGCAGCTCCTTAAGTACAGAGGGGGAAGGTCCAAAGTCTGAGCCCAGGATTGGGCAAAACACAGGCCTTAGCCCACTTCCTCCCCTGTCACTCAAGGAAACTGCCTACTGTGGGAAAAACCCAAGATTATTGGTCCTGACACTGCCTGCACTGTTACCAGGGCTTGCATGTCAGGGAGGGCAGACTGGTATCCAAACCAGATATGGCTACACGTAAGTACCAAGAAAGTAATCATTGCACATTATTTTTTACATAAAAGAGAGTTGGTGTGAGAATTAGTGGCAATTATGGGGGGTACCACAATGATATATTCCCCTATCTGCACTAAGCTCTATATATTTTTTTAGCAAACTACTAAATAGCTAGGTCTTGTATTGATCTCCAGTTAGGAGCTGTACTGAAAAATACCTGACTTCCTTTAAAATAATGTCTGTCCAAAGAAGCATCTATTGATGATAACAACCAGATGGGTAAAGCAGATTTTCTTGTTTTCCTCTAGTGAATGTGAGTTTCATCCAACAGTATAGAAATTTGGGCTTTGTGCCCCTTTAGCTTGCTTTACGTATTGGTATTCTGGTGTTTTATTCCTCTTTGTGCATTTAGCCAATTATGCAGGTTGTGTAAAACAAGGTCGTTTTCTGTCGGGCTTGTCCTAACCTGTGCAGTTCCCTGCATCAAGTGTTTATCTATTTCGGAAGTGTGTCACGGTGCTTCAGAATTCCTTTGCAATAGATAATATGTTGGGCCCTTTTATAGTACTTAGCTTCCATCTAGCGTGCTGAATTTATTATGCAAGCAGCCCATAAAACTTTTAAGAGCTCAAAAGACATTAGAATTTGCCTACCATGTGATTTCATAGTTAAAATAGGAGTCTGGCTTTTATATTTTGGGCCAGAACCTAATCATAATTTTGAAATCCTCATGGATGATTTTTGGCAAAGGGGGATCTTACTCTTGGCTTCCCTGGCCCCTCCCATGGAGGCTATGGGTTACTTTCTACTGGGTAATTTCCTCAAGCACGACCTTATAAGAAGGTGGTCACATAGGGGCAAGCCTTTTAACTAATGGCCATTTAAGCAGTACCTGCAAATTTTTGCATACCAAAATTGATTTATTTTAACTTGAAAGTAATAATTTATGTCATTTTGTTGAAGTGTGCGTTACCTGTCACAGCTTACCAAATTTGCTTCCAGGCTGGAGCCCAATTATTTGTTGAGTTAATTTGTAATGGTTGTTATACCATGGGGCAGGTTTCATTTTAGCCTTATAGGCTATTTAGTTTGGGAAGTATTGCCCATTATGAATAATCAATAATACATTGGTTGATGCTGAGTCCAAGCTGCAGTGGGAATCACTACCTGCGGCAATGCCGTGGGCTGCAATGGATTGATTGCTGGTGACTAAACACCTACAACTAATTCACAAAATCCCTTGCTTTAACCACTTCATTCTGAACAATGGAGTTTCATTTCTACTGATTGACTTAAGCAATAAGCCACATACTATTTTACTAGAAAAATATTATTTATATTTGTGTTCTTTATTCTCATGTACAGAATATGTTACTCCAAGACTTGCTATTCTTGTGAAATATATTGAAATTTTTGAGCAGGATTCCAGGATTTTGGTCTCAACTGAGACTCAAGTTCATCATTTGTATAGAGTAATTTAAGCATTTTGTCAACTTTCTTAAAGATGTTTGAATAATGGATTGAATTAGAAATCCTTTTAAGAAGGTGATAGCAGAAAAAGGCAATAATAATAATTATATATTTTAGACAATTTACCAATCAAATCTGCCTGATAAAACCAACGTTACAAAGCTTAAAAACTATTTTCATTTTTGTAAGAAATGTACAGAATTTACTTTCCAGCGATTTTAAATTTGACATTATGCGGCCTAAGCACTAAGCAGCGATAAGATACTTATCGCCGCCTAATCTCAAAAAAAGAAGCCACAGCGATTCAGTAAGCATCGATAAGTCGGCGATGTGAGACCTTTTCGGCAATTTTTTTTGCAGAGAAAAAAACCGTCAAACGAGCACCGATAAGCCTCTTAACGCCAGGTTTTCAAAACTCATGCAATTCAAGTTGCCCCGATTAGCTTATCGAGGCTAATCGTGGCTCTAGAATTGAGATTTCCTCTAAAAATTGTCCCGCCAGGAAAAGTTGGCAAGAAGGGGATGAGAAGCTGCCGAAAAGCGGCAAGACAGGACTTAGAAAAAAAGCATTTTTCCTTCATCGGATTGATGCCGGGGGTCTCTGGAGCTGAATCCATTTATTTCAGCACCGGAGATCCCCGGCATGAATCCCATGCAATAAAAATGCATTTACAGGCAACTTCATTACCTTAGCGGCTAACCGCTATGGCAATTAAGGGGTTAAGGAACAGCAGCAGCTTTATTGGGGGCAGAGTGGGTGATTAAGTGGGTACTTGGCCCTTCATCACCCCCTCTGCCCCTAATAAACATTATAATACAGTATGTACTAACCATCAATACACAACCTACCCCCTGTGCCCCCACGTAAAATCCTAATTAATTTTTTGATACACAGGATTGATACCAGAGGCAAGCGGGAGTTCCCGGGTGGTCCCCATGGGTGTCTGGGGGTTCTTGGGTGGTCCCTGTGGATGTCGGTGGGCCTCCAGGTGGTCCCCACGTGTCTGTGTGCCTCCAGGTGGTCCCTGTGGGTGTCCGGGGGTACTCAGGTGGATCTCATGGGTGTCTAGGGACCCTCAGGTGGTCCCCATGAGTGTCTGGGGCCCTCAGGTGGTCCCCGTATGTGTATGGGAAACCTTAGGTGGTCCCTGTGGGACTCCGGTGGTCCTCAGGTGGTCCCCGTGGGTGTTCTCGGGTCCTTGGGTGGGCCCCATGGGTCCCCGCTGGCCTGCGGTACCAATCCTGTTGCAGAAAAACAAATGTGGAAGACATTGCAATAAATACACCCCTCACTCTCCCCCCCCCCAACACATACAGTACAGTAATGGGAAAAATAACTATTATCCAGATATGGATAATAGCTAATTTGCCATTATTAAATAAAACATTAACCAGGCAGCATAAATAAAGTAAATAAACCTTTCTACTTACCCCTGTCATCATGAAGGGCATCCTCATCAGCATACTGCAGGGCCATGTCCTCCGATGCCAGCAAGAATACATTAAAAAATACAATCTAATGGCCCCTTAACCCTTAATCACCTTAGTGGTTAATAACCGCTATAGTAATTAAGGGATTAACCCACCCTCACCCGCTACCCACCCGGGAGGTCTAAAAACCTACCCCAGAACCACCCGGTACCCATTGATTGGTATAGTGGTACATCATACCCATATAATATGAGCATGATAAGCCACTATAGCAGCCAATGGTCACCCTAATAAAACTGCACGAAGACCCAAAAGACACAATAATACCGTACACTCCAAAACTGGAACAACCTACCGGAGACTCTCACATCCACCACCTTTTTAAGTTCTTTCAAAACTAAGGCTGTCTCGCATTTTAATCTGGTCTGTAACTGTTTCCTAAGCCTATAATATACATCTTGTTTAACTGTGCATGCAATGTATTGTATATAATGTATACCATGTTCATTTATGTAACTGTATTTGTAACCATGTATTATTTGTCATTTTAACTCTATGCCAAGGACATACTTGAAAACGAGAGATAACTCTCAATGTATTATTTCCTGGTAAAACATTTTATAAATAAATAAAATAAGTTAATAAAAATACACAAGCAGCTGAACACAACAATTCAATAAATAAAACCACTAGCCAACAAATGAATTAAATACAAGCAGTAGCCAACCAATTAAATAAAAGCACTAACCAACAAAACAATTAATTAATTTGTAACCAGTTGCCAATAAATCAATAAATTAATACAACCAGTAGCAAACACATCAATTCAAACCATGAGCCAACAAAAGAAATAATGAATTAAAAATGCTAAACAATCAGACAAATAAATAAAAACAAGCCATCAAATTTACAAACAATGTAATCCAAACAATAAACAGAAATAGAAAAAATAACACTCAACAGAAAACCAACATTTGCCAAAAAATGCATTGGCTATCACGGTATTAATCTGTACCCTAAACGGGCACAGATTAATACATTAGCAGTCAATGGGCAATGAAAAACATTAAAAGAAAAAAATACAATAAAAAAAATCTGAAAATAATACATTTACATACATAATTTTTTTTTTATTTTATTACCTTTAGAAGTGTTGGCCCTCCAAATCCAGGTGTATCAGGAAGCTCTCGTACCATGATGTCATCAAAGTAAATCCGACGCCATCCACCTTGAAGATCCGCAAGAGGTAACAAAATTCTTCTTTCTTTGATCTTCAATCACTGTCTTCTTTCTTCATCTGTCATTATTTCTTTATTTTCTGTAATCTTCTATCTTCATCTGTCAATCCAAAAACCACATGTTAGATCCCAACCGAGGTAAAATGAGGCGTCAAGGCCTTATATATGGCCTGTGATCTCACATTTTCAGGTCAGATGGTACAGCCCCAATCTGATTGGACACTGTATCATGTGTGTATCATGTGCCCACCTGTTTTTTTTTGGTGAAGGATGTGGTGTCATCTCCAAGGAGGTACGTCACATAATTCAAACCACATGGCTATATCACATGGTATTATAGCCAATGGGATTGAAGACAATCCCATTGGTTACCTTAGTTCAAAAAGATGTGAGGTCACTTTAAAGGGAAACACCTGCGGGGACCACCCGAGGGCCCCTAGACACCCATGTGAACCACCTGAGGACCCCCAGACACCTGCGGGTACCACCTGGAAGCCCACGGACATCCACAGGGACCACCCAAGGGCTCACAGACACCTGTAGGGACCACCCGGGGACCTCCAGTCACCCATGGGGACCACCTGGAGGCCCATGGACACACTCAGGGACCACCCGAGGTCCCACGGACAACCGCAGGGATCACCCGAGGACTCCTGGACACCCACAGGGACAACCCGAGGACCCCTGGACACCCACAGGGAACACCTGTGTGGACCACTTGAAGGCCCCCAGACAACTGTGGGAACCTTTCCGAGGGCCCCATGACACCCGTGGGAATCACCCAAAGGCCCCCAGACACCCGTGGGGACCATCTGGAGGCCCATGGACACCCGCGGGAACAACTCGAGGACCCCCAGACACCCATAGAGACCACCCAGGGACCCCGTTGGTGCCTCTGGACACCCTCGGGAACCACCTGGAGGCCCACGGGCACCTGCGGGGACCCCCTCTGGCCTCTGGTATCAATCTTGTGTTTAAAAAAAAAAAAAAAGAGAGTGAGAGAGAGAGAGATCTATTGTAGTCCCAACTGCTACATATATCCCCTGAAAACTCCCTTCAAACAATATACTTTGCATATCCTATTAGCATAGGTGAGCTCCTCCTATACTATAGCACAGTTATAGATCTTAAAGTAAAGAATTGTTTATTTCCACTTTGGTTATAGTATTATACTGTAGAACCCAAAACAAAGTAACATGCAGTATGCATAAAGGGAAAAGTGATGCAATCCTGAGGCAAAGAGATCAAAGTAAAAATATCAGGGAGAAAAATAGGATTTTTTTAAACATCTGGGAGCAAAGATTTTGACCCAGAATTGTACCACTTTTGCCTTGGAGATATATATATATTGTCAGCATTTAATCTTAGGCAATAAATTTCATCACCCACATAGTGGCAAAGCAATTAAAATAAAAAACTATCTCAATTGTGAGAGCAAATTTGTTGTGTACCTCATTCGGTCTCCGTGTGGTCTCCACTATGTTGGTAAGACCACACAGATGCTGAAGGAGCGTATGGCATTGCACCGTTCATCCATCAGGAAAGCGCTGTTGAACAATAGCAGTTCTGAAGAACTCAACATGCTGCCAGTGGCAAGGCATTTTAAGCAGTTTAAGCATAGCCTTGCCACTATGAGATGCATGCCTATCCTACAGGCGTACGCTAGGCCTCGTGGGGGTGATAGGGGTAAATTGCTCTTACAATTAGAGATACGCATGATCTATGAATTAGACACCATGGCCCCGCGAGGACTGAATGAGGAGTTTAGACTAAGCTGCTTCTTGTAGTCCTGCAATTTCCTTGTTGCTTATGTAGCCATGCATAATAATGACTGCATACATCTTCCCTGTTGGCAGTAAGTCCTGGTAAATACAGGCCTGCCCACAGTAGTTATGGAGGTTTTCCCTCACACCCTAGTGTGGTGCCCTGTGTAAGGATGGGAGTGGCTGTATGCTCTGAGTCCCTGGATAGTGACCTCAGAGATGCGCCTGCCCCCTGGAGTATAAAGGGCACAACACTGACAGTTAGTGTTGTTGTTGGTGGAGAAATAGTAACCAGAAGGTACAAGATTGGAGAATCACTTTTGTGACCCTAGTGCAGTAACTAGCGGTAGCAGAGTGATCAGTTAAGTTTGTCTACGCCATACTGTGTCCAGGGACCTGGCACAGCGGTGATCTCCCTAGGAGAAAGGGAATCCCACTTCAATACGGGAGGGCGTACCTGGCAAAGGGACAGCACGGAGAGATGTGCGGCTAGAGCCGGCAGCTGCATGGGGCAGTCTGCTACATCCCTGTATTCAATAAAGATGTCCTTGAGAAAAAGAACCCCACTGTGTGAGTGTGAGATTACTCAACAGTGGATGGCACCAAGAAGGAGTTCCTCACCAGGACCATCTCCCTGCGGAAGCACAGATCCTGATGAGTTGGAGGCGCTGCACATGATGTAAGTTGGACTCGTAACCCACTACCTCAGCTACCTGTCCTGATGACATCCCCTAATAACACCAAGCGGGAGACTCAAGAGTCCTGTTACTTGCAGGTGCACCACCACACACGCCTTGTAATGGGAGACTGGTTAGACTACACGGGCCAATATGAGATTGGGTGGGTCAGGCCAGAGGGAACACCCGTTACAATTGGAGGCGCTGCTGAGATACCTGTCAACAGGACAGGCTTTTGCTAGGCACACATTATTAAAGAGAGAAGTGTCTGCTGCCACTTTGTGCTGCTTGGGACGGAGCCAGGGGTAGTCAGGGAGATGCTGGAGCTGCATGCCGCAAAGACGCCTTGGGATCCGTAAGGGGTTAGTGAGTCTGGAGCCGGGGGCTATTGCTGTTCTAGTCGCCTTGAGGTAGCGCTAGCGGGGGACGCCTAAGGGATAAACTGGTAACTGAGAGCAGGAATTCTGGACGGGTCCGCACTAGGCTAGCCAAAAGTAGGTCGACGCCCAAAGTACTGCATGGAAGAGCCAGAGTACTCTAGTCTCCATTCCAGATCGCTTACCAAGGAGCACAGACTGGAAGAAAGCGTTACAGTAGACACAGAAAGAGTGAGCCTAGCCTGAGGTAGTGCAAACACGAGTCAGATCTACGTTAGGTACACAAGGTGGTGCACAAGGCATGTTTATTGTACAGATGTGGTAGCTGCCCCGCAGAGCGGAGCTCCACGTACAGAAAATCGGTGTTCAACGATCACGAGAGACCTGTCAGAATGGAGGATCTGTACAGAACAGAAGGTCCAGGATTGCGGTCAGAGGAAGAACACGCATATGAACTGTGCGTGGACGAAGAACAAGCTACAGAAGAGACTTTTGTGAGTTTGTTGTGGAATGGCGTGAAAGCCGTGGCTGCGCCGTGTTTGTCCTGCCTATGTTCTTGGGAAGATACCCCCGAGAATAGTGAGGATGATAGTCTTGCGAGATGGGAAGAGCGAAATGGACTTTGTTATACCCCAATTAACAAACAGCCAGACGCTGCCTTCAATGACAGAAAAGACAATGCTTACCAAGATGGCGGTTCCCGCTTCCCCGGGACGCCGCGTGGGCATGCTGCAGAAAGTCTTGCAACTTTGCAGTCTGCTAAATGTTGGCCAGGATTGGCGCCAACCAGAAAACTCCACCCCGCTGAGGAGTTTGGCGCGAAAGCTGGAGCCGCGCCCTCATGGACTATGACTCACTCCGCACCTGTGCTGGGTCAGCCTACAAGTCTACGAGACATCCCCCTAGTTTCAACCAGGGGGAGTGGTTTGCGGTTTCACCGGATGTCGACAGAGAAAATGAGAGGAAGGGTTGCTACATCAGCCCATGCCTTTCAGTTGCGAGGAGCCATTGACCAGTATAGACCTCTGAGACGAGTGCCTCCACTGGTAAAGATGGCTGAAGCTGCTGACAAAGTGGACCAAGGTCCTGTGATTTCCACTCACCCTTATTCGGCTCCAGGAGGCTTCCTGATAATCCGTGTGGAGGGTGTGGAGACTGTGGCGTGTCTTTGCCTGCAGTGCAGACTGCCGGGCGGAGCCGTGGGCAGCGAGGCCCGATGCCCCCACTGCGGACTGCAGTACATGTGGCCAATGACCACATTCGTACCGGTGCAAACTGTGGGAATGGCCGGGAATGTCCCGATTCCAAGAGAAGAACAGCCGGGAGCTCTCTGGAACAAGAGTGCCAGTCCCGCGGAGTCGGAGCCATCATTGGTGCTTCCGATAGAGAAACTCAGCCATCGGAGAGGTGATCACCGAGGAGCCCATCGCCGGTCTCCTACTGGGATGCCTCGGCCGAACTGCAAACTGGAATCCTCGGACGAGGAGTGTGCAAGGCTGGCGAGTAAGACAGTCATCAGACGAGACTGTCATACCATTGGTACGCCATGGAGGGATGAAATTCCTCGTGGTATGGAGACGCGGAGTCGAGTGTCTCCTGTACCGCGACCACCCGATCGCCGGAGTCCCATTGCCGTGGTGACTAGTGGATTGGAGGCGGGTCGATCAACCCCGACCCCGCGAGGTACTAAGACAGCGTGCCTGTTGCAGAACCGAGGGGAGGAAGAGTCGGAGGAGCGAGTCCAGAGCCAGACTGGATCGCGCAGCAGACGGGTGTTGCCGGATGTCCTGGTAGAGGAAGAGATCTCGATTGGGGATCCATCCCAAGATGGCGTCGCAGCACGTGCGTGTGCGGAGGTGGTTCAGGCGGACCAGGGAGGCCCCGAGTGGGAGATGGTGCCGCCTCTGAGGTCAAGCAGCGGGAAACGATCCCCTACTACCAGGGGGAACGGACGTTTGAACTGCAACCCCAGAAGTTCCGCTGTTGAAGATAAAGATGGACTTTGTGGCGACGTTAAGACAGGTATCACTGGAGAGCAGGTCGAAACCCTGTCAGTACCTACTGTTCGGTCCCGTCCCCAAACCCCGTCCACACCCAAGGTTAGCCCCAAGGCCCTAGTTAAAGCCCCTGTACCCGTCACTATTTTATTTGGGTCCAGTTCTAGCTTAGGGTTGTCCGGGGAGTCACGGGGTCCTTCCGATGATCGGACTGGAAGCTTGGACTTGGGTACGTCGGATGATGGGTCGGAGGGAGGAGGGAGTATGTCTAGGCAAGTGTCGGTATCCAGCGATTGCCCTAGTGGGCTTAGTATTACCGTACGAAATACCTCTCAGTATAAAAGGGTTAATGAGAGATCTGAAGGTACATCTGGGGTGTCTTCTGGTGGGCCTGATGAGGAGTCCATAGAAGAGAGTACCGATCCTAGCTCCGAGGAACGGAAGGAAACTAGGTGGTGGGCCCCATTGTACGAGGGCTATGTATCATGGTTCGACCGTACTCGCTTTATTTTAGAGAGGGAAGGGGTGGTTGATCACTGGTGGGCTGCCGGTGACTTTGACGATGAGTCATACCTTAGGGCCCTAAGGGTAAGGTGGGATCGGATCCAGGCAGGCCTTATTATTCCTAAGGGGTCCGCAGGGTTGGATGATCCGGTAGAAACGGATGAGCCCCTGTCTTGGGTGTTGCCCGGAGCTGCGGGGCAAGGTGGTTTGACCAGGTCATGTCGGGCTGAACGGGCTATTGCGGCGAAGTATAGGAAGTCCCATGGGCTTGATTACCCTTATGTCCCTGAACCTCTAATGCGAGAGATCGAGGAGAATAGGGAGAGATGGCTCAAAACTGATATACAGTATTATATCGTGGAGAGAGGGGGAGCCATAAAAGGGATACAGGCTGAGCAGAGGGTAGCTCAATTGATGAGGGTATGGAAGATAGGGCGCAGTGTATATATGCACAAGGTGGTATACTGCAATGAGCGAGGAGTACCCAGAGAATACAGCGTGACTGTACATGATGCCGCGGGGCGAGAGGTGAAGAAGCCCGATCCTCGGCACTATTATTGAGTATCCAATAGAGTGGTCTGTTGTTTTCTTTAGCGCTCCCTGCTGGTCAGTGAGTGTACTAGGCTTACATTATTATGTTCATGTGATGATGTTTGCTATGTTATTTGTGTGTTCTTTTGCAGTGTTTCCTGGCGCAAGGTACACCAAATTTAGGTCCCAGCCGGGACGGTGGGTATCAACCAGGGGGAGTATGTAGCCATGCATAATAATGACTGCATACATCTTCCCTGTTGGCAGTAAGTCCTGGTAAATACAGGCCTGCCCACAGTAGTTATGGAGGTTTTCCCTCACACCCTAGTGTGGTGCCCTGTGTAAGGATGGGAGTTGCTGTATGCTCTGAGTCCCTGGATAGTGACCTCAGAGATGCGCCTGCCCCCTGGAGTATAAAGGGCACAACACTGACAGTTAGTGTTGTTGTTGGTGGAGAAATAGTAACCAGAAGGTACAAGATTGGAGAATCACTTTTGTGACCCTAGTGCAGTAACTAGCGGTAGCAGAGTGATCAGTTAAGTTTGTCTACGCCATACTGTGTCCAGGGACCTGGCACAGCGGTGATCTCCCTAGGAGAAAGGGAATCCCACTTCAATACGGGAGGGCGTACCTGGCAAAGGGACAGCACGGAGAGATGTGCGGCTAGAGCCGGCAGCTGCATGGGGCAGTCTGCTACATCCCTGTATTCAATAAAGATGTCCTTGAGAAAAAGAACCCCACTGTGTGAGTGTGAGATTACTCAACAGTGGATGGCACCAAGAAGGAGTTCCTCACCAGGACCATCTCCCTGCGGAAGCACAGATCCTGATGAGTTGGAGGCGCTGCACATGATGTAAGTTGGACTCATACCCACTACCTCAGCTACCTGTCCTGATGACATCCCCTAATAACACCAAGCGGGAGACTCAAGAGTCCTGTTACTTGCAGGTGCACCACCACACACGCCTTGTAATGGGAGACTGGTTAGACTACACGGGCCAATATGAGATTGGGTGGGTCAGGCCAGAGGGAACACCCATTACACTTATGTACAGGCATACCCCGCTTTAAGGACACTCACTTTAAGTACACTCACGAGTAAGTACATTTCACTCAATAGGCAAACTGCAGCTCACGCATGCGCCTGTCAGCACGTCCTGAACAGCAATACCGGCTCCCTACCTGTACCGAAGCTGTACGCAAGTGGGGAGACTATAGAGCCTATTACACATGCGTTATTTACATCAGTTATGCACGTATATGACGATTGCAGTACAGTACGTGCATCAATAAGTGGGAAAAAGGTAGTGCTTCACTTTAAGTACATTTTCGCTTTACATACATGCTCCGGTCCCATTGCGTACGTTAATGCGGGGTATGCCTGTAACGGGTTTTCCCCCCCCAATCTCACATTGGCCCGGGTACTCTAGCAACCAACCCCCATTACATGTTCGTGTTTGGTGGTGCACCTGTAGGCAACAGGACTCCTGAGTCTCCCGCTTGATGGTATTAGGGGATGTTATCAGGACAGGTAGCTGAGGTAGTGGGTGCGAGTTCAACTTACATCATGTGCAGCGCCTCCACCTCATCAGGATCTGTGCTTCCGCAGGGAGATGGTCCTGGTGAGGAACTCCTTCTTGGTGGTGCCATCCACTGCTGAGTAGTTTCACACTCACACAGTGGGGGTATCGTTAACAAGGTCATCTTTATTGCAGATTGGGATGTAGCAGACTGCCCCATGCAGCTGCCGGCTCTAGCCGCACATCTCTCCGTGCTGTCCCTTTGCCAGGTACGCACTCCCAAATTGAACTGGGATTCCCTCTTCTCCTAGGGAGATCCTCTCTGTGCCAGGTCCCTGGACACAGAGTGGCTTAGACAGGCTGATTGGTCAACCTGGACCGCTAGTTACTTCACTAGGGTCACAAAGTGTTCCTACAATCCCTTATGCAGGAAAATACAACTTCCCAACAACTTCCCACAGCTGCTGGAACACACTGTAACTAACTGTGTTGTGCCTTATATACTTCAGGAGGCAGGCACATCCCTGATGTCACTATCCAGGGACTCAGAGCATACAGCCACTCCCCTCCATACATAGGGCACCTCACCATGGTGTGAGGGAAAACCTCCATAACTACTGCTGGCATACCTGTACCTACCAGGACTTACTGCCAACAGAGAGGAAAGTAATATACCATTATTATGCATGGCTATACTTATATGGTCATGCTACATTTCTCTTGTTTTAAGTGTTACATGCAGTTTTTATTGACCTTAGATACTTGTGCTCATGACACATGTTCTTTTTCTTTCCGTGTTATTATGTAGTCACTAGAGGTTCTACTGTCTACCATCTGACGTTTGTGTATTAGTCATTGTAGACCATGGCTGTTTTACACTGTCGCTTCCATCATTGTGTGTCATTGTATTTGACTGCCCAAATATCCGTATTTGATGTTTTTAATACCCTTGTGTTATCATCACTGTATCTTTTCCCTTGCTGTCTTTTTTCTATCATTACAGGGAGTCCATACATCATGTGGTGTTTCCCTGACGCTGCACTGACTGGCCAGGTTTGATTTGGACTGATGGAAGACTACACGTGCAGCATTATACTTTATTATTTATTTATTTTATTTATAAAATATTTTACCAGGAAGTAATACATTGAGAGTTACCTCTCGTTTTCAAGTATGTCCTGGGACATATGTTGCTTGTCATGACCCAGAGATGCTCTAGGTGGCAGTGCTGGGTAACTGAGGTCACCTCCTCTCTATGGTGCTGTTTCAGAGGCTGTCCTGCATGCACATGCTCACTTGCAATGTTTACATAAGCTCTGTTTTTCCAAGATGGCCGCCGCCTGTCAGTGCTATGGTGATGTGGAGCTCCCTGATGAACTGATTAATGGATTTCTAATTGTCTACACTTGGTGGGTGGGGGTATATGTGCCTTCCTGGTTCCAGTGTCCCTTAGCGAACCATGAAGAAGGTCCTTAGTGGACCAAAACGTTGGTTTACACATGTGCTGTCATGTTGTTTGAATACAATCTTTTTGCTACATACTACTGAGTGCTGTTCCTTTGCTTCACACACACACAGACACACACACAGACACACACACAGACACACACACAGACACACACACTCTTTGTGCCTTGCCTACTATTGTTGAATTCAAGCTTCATTATACAAAACCACAGTAAAAATGAACTTCCTTATGATGACTATTGGCTGCTGAGACATGTCTGAGAGGGAATCGATTCACAATTACCTGCAGAAATATCTCTGTGAATCTTAGAAATGAATAGGGAATTGTTAAGATGGCTAAGAGCATGCAATAGTAGAAAAAAATACTTTCAAATAAAAGAAAGTCTATGTTGTACACTCTATTTAGGGACATATTTATATATACTAATACCTGCTGTAATCTGTCAGACATCCAAGTAGAAGAAGGTCTCATAATCTGGTTTTCGTATATGTTTCCAAATATTAACAAGATGCTGATTAACAGATGAAGTTACTGGCTAATGTTTCATATAACAACGTTTCCACTTGTGCAATTTTTTAGACTGAAAATGTGACTCAGACAGGTGTAGCCCAACTTATTTTCCCCATAGCTGGGCATTTCCATGGGAAACTGGCAGCTCCACCTTCCCCGGAGTTGTGGATTTGTTTGATTTTTTTTTACTGTGACTCCAGAGTGTATGAGTCAGGCATATCAGCCCACACATGTCAAGGCAGAGAAAATAACTGTATGAATGCCGTTTGCATGCAGACACATATGGAGTAAAGATTACAGTGTTTACATTTTAGGGCAGCACGCTAATATCCCACATACCAAGGCAGATATACCCTTGTTTCTGTATTTGGTCGAATGTACAAAAAAAGAGAACACAATGTTCTCATGTAGACATGCATGTGCATGGATCTTTGGTAGAATTCATTTAATGGCCCAACACAAGCATTCTTCATATATCAAATACAAATGTGCATAGCTTTCAAACCTTAAATGTTTCTTATTCATGTTCCCTCTCTTTTAAAAATGACATTGGCTTCAGTTAATACAGTAAGTATTTGTGAAAGACAAATATGAATGTGCTTACATACAGTGTAAAATAATTGTATACAATTATGTGTGCAGTGCTGCTAATCTCAAAGTGAACGCTGTCTGTCATGTTACATTAAATGGGAAAATATTACAAACTTTTATTCATTCAAATTTATACTGTACTGAATATTTTCCATACAGATTCAAATAATCAGTGTCTGATTCAGAATAAAATGCCAGATTACTTTATATAAATGACATTTTAAAATGATGTTGATTATGAAGCTTGAGCGCAATGCATTTCACTGTGATGCAATAAATGCATTTACTGTAACCAATCATATCAATCTTGTACATTGATATCTTTCCTAATAAAATATACTTAAATAAATACAGCATTCCAGTTCTAGTTGTAGATTGCTACGTATTACTTGGCAATGCATTGTAGGCCCTCCTGATATTAACACAACATACAGTACGTTTTAGTGCATTCTAATACTCATTATGCAGTGTTGGTGATTATGAAATATTAATGCATCCAACAATAGTGCATTTACTTGTTATACTTCTAGTTTAAAACCATGGGTGCCATAATTCTTCTGAATGCTTTTCAAAGCAAGGTGAGGCAGGTCATTGTGGCACCCTAGGGGTCAAACAATGTATATTTCTAAAAGAGTGGTTGGGTTTAATTTCAGTTCTGAAGATGCAGGATATATCCATTTCTGTGAATGGGTTAATCATTTGATAATGGGGTTGGTACCTCAAAATGGGCCGCATCTGCCTCATTAGCTTTCATGCCACTCTGAATATTTATTATATGATATATTTTGCTTTGCTGATATTCTATTACATGTACATTTTTATTAGGGTTCAAAGAGGCAATCCATTGTTTTTCTTTCATATATTTAATACAGGATTTAAGCAGTGGGTCTCCAGAGCTGAACCCCATTCATTTCAACTCCGAGGAGCCCCTGCTTCTGGAGGTACTTACCAGTGGGTGCTGGTAGTCACTCCAGGGTTCATTATATGGCTGCTTTTCAAATCTCCCGGGCCTTGTGGGCCAATAGGATGGCGTGACATCATCCAGTGTGGCTTCCTATTGGCCCGGAGGCTTTAAACTGCAGAAAACTGCAGGTGATACCAGCACCCCCTTCGGAGGTAAGTATCTCTGGAAACAGGGGGTCGCTGGTAGTGAAATGAAGGGGGTTCAGCCCCGGAGACCTCCTTTTTCTAACCTCTATTAAACAATTGAGCGAGAAAATAACGTCTTGGATTGCTCCTTTAATACACATTAATGTTTTGACAGCATTCTAGGGTGCAATGTATTTTCAATATTGAATATTCTTGCTTTTTGCAGGTTTAGGGGTTTACTTTATGTTATTTTGAACACTTCCCGTACTGAAATTATTTTTCTTGAATGGATTAAGCACATGTAGCCCCGGGTCCCCCTTGGGCTTTCAGTGCTCCATACCTCTGCTGCTGTGGGGAGCTATTGCAGGTGGCGAGGAGCTGGCTTCCGTTGCAGGGCGCCACCATGTTAAAGGTGCGCATTCACGCGCGGAGGTTCACGCATGCACAGAAAAGTCACGGTGGCCATTACGCAGGCGCAGCATACTATGCGCACGCACGGCATGTATTAGAGGCTCCGCAAGGGACTACAGCCCCCAGAAGGCAGAGGGGGATGTAACCACATGATGCCAGGGAGCCAATCGCGCGGCCGGATCCCCTGCCTTGGGGAAAGATACATTTGGCGTGCTGATGAAGAACTGTGAGTCGGTGATGGGACAAGATAGGGGTAGGAGGTATGTGCAGGGGTATGTGACTCCTGCACTAGGCCAGTATAACCCCTGTAAGCCCCAGTTAGGCCCCGACACCCCTCAGCTTGTGGTTGCTGCAGAGACCGGCCCATAGGATAGGGACACGGCCCTGTAGAACCCAGTACAGTGAGGGACACAGCCAGGACGCGGCGGTATCCTGTTTATTGGTGGTCTGGGACCAAATCCCCCCTGAAGGGACTGTCGCTGAGGTGGCCATCTCACGTGGAGACCCTTCCCCGCAAGAACAGATGCACCAGAAGCTGTCAAGCACAGTTTGGTCCATGAACACCATCGTAGGACATAGCACGCCCGGGTGTGGACACACCCGGCAGGTACCATCAACAAAGTGCCCCAACACACTCAGTATAGTGGCTGCGCTGACCACACATATAGGGTGGGGCTATAACTGTGGGGACACTAAGGGAGTAGAGTGCCTGAGCGCCTCATAGGGTACTGTGGGGACTGTGTACAGAGTGGGAACATTGGTGGGGCATGTTACAGCAGTGCGTGGCAAGTGGGTAGCTGTAACCAGTAGCCATAATATATATATATATATACCGCTGCGGCCGAGTTTATTCGAGCATTTGCCCGTTCTCGGCCGCAGCAGTAACCTGGCGCGCGCCAGAGGGTGCCGGGCGCATGCCGAAGACACGGAGGAGCGCCCTCCGATCGGGGCTTTCTCCCTCCCGCTGCCGGGTCCGCCGGGTCCCCCGGAACCCCCTGCCGCCGTCCCCCACATCGCGGGACACCAGGGCTCCCTCGGGTGCAGGGGGCGCAGGCAACCGATGACGCGTGACCGCGCGTCAATGACGCGCGGCACGCCGAGGGAGTGCGGCTAACATGCCGGGGCATCCCCAGGCTTGCGGAGCTAGCCGCACTCAAATAAAATGTGCCGCCTCTGTATATATATACAGTGTTCGACAATCCTATACATTTACTCGCCCGGGGCGGGTGGATTTAACCCCCAGGCGAGTAAACATTGGCCCAAGCAGCACACGTGTTTTTTTTTTAAATTTCCCCCGTTCGCGCTGAAATTTCCCTGCTCGCGCTTAAAAAAAAAAAAAAAAAAAAAAAAAAAAAAAAACTCCCTACCTGACTGCTGTTTGGCGCGCGCTCCCAGGATTTGTGGGTGCGCGGCCAGGCTCTATATGAGCCCGCCCCCAACGAGCAGCCATTCTTTCTGCCCGGACATCAAGAGTAAGTACACGCCATGCTGCGGCCCCTCTGCTCCTTCCCTGCGATCCCCCTGGTCCCTACATGGCTCCCTACTCCCCACCGCGGCAGCTCTCCTGTCCCCTCCTCCTGTCCCCGTCCCCTGCTCCTGTCCCCTTCCCCTCCTCCTGTCCCCTTCTTCTGCTCCTGTCCCCTTCCCCTCCTCCATTCCCCTGCTCCTGTCCCCTTCCCCTCCTCCTGTCCCCTGCTCCTGTCCCCTTCCCCTCCTCCTGTCCCCTGCTCCTGTCCCCTTCCCCTGCTCCTGTCCCCTGCTCCTGTCCCCTTCCCCTCCGCCTGTCCCCTGCTCCTGTCCCCTTCCCCCTCGATCCACCGATCGCTGCCCCGGGCGGGAGGTCCCCACTGCTTGCAGCCCGGTTGGCGTGCGGAGGGGGGGGACTCTGCCCTAACCACGTGACTCCCACCTACCCTGCCGCCTCCCCGCCAGCTAGCTTCATGCCGCCTCCCCGCCAGCTAGCTTCATGCCGCCGCGGGCTGGGGGGAAGAAGCAGTCTGCAATGCTGCTTGGCCGCGCACTGTGAAGACATGCCGGCGAGAAGAGCAGGGTAGTGGCGGCCACTGCGGGACTGACTGTCCCCTGGGGGATACCTCGCCACGTGCCTCCCACCCACCCTGCCTCCCCAAAGCTTCCAATATGCCCGCGTGAGGTATGGGGGGGGGGGGGTCGGCCTGCCCCCCCCCACGAGCGGGGGGTGGGTGGGGGAGGAGCGTGGTGGTGGTGCTGGTCGTGGCCTTTCCTTCCCCCCCCCCCCCCGTGTGTGTGTGTGTGTGAGCAAGTGTATGGGAGCAAGTGTATGTGTGTATGTGTATGGGAGCATGTGTATGTGTATGTGTGTATGTGTATGGGAGCGTGTGTATGTGTGTATGTGTATGGGAGCAAGTGTATGTGTGTATGTGTATGGGAGCATGTGTATGTGTGTATGTGTATGGGAGCATGTGTATGTGTGTATGTGTATGGGAGCAAGTGTATGTGTGTATGTGTATGGGAGCAAGTGTATGGGAGCAAGTGTATGTGTGTATGGGAGCATGTGTATGTGTGTGACACCAGAGGTACCCCCCCAATCAGTCACCACCCCCCCAATCAGTCACCACCCCCCCAGTCAGTCACCACCCCCCCAGTCAGTCACCCCCCCCCAGTCAGTCACCCCCCCCCCAGTCAGTCACCCCCCCCCAGTCAGTCACCCCCCTCCCAGTCAGTCACCCTCTCTGTGTATCACCCACCCTCTGTGTGTCACCCACCGTTTCTCCCCTCTGTGTCTCTCCCCCCACACTCTCTCTTTCCCCCACACTCTCTCTTTCCCCCACACTCTCTTTCCCCCACACTCTCTTTCCCCCCCACACCCTCTCTCTCCCCCCCACACCCTCTCTCCCCCCCACAACCTCTCTCTCCCCCCCACACCCTCTCTCTCCCCCCCACACCCTCTCTCTCCCCCCACACCCTCTCTCTCCCCCCCACACCCTCTCTCTCCCCCCCACACCCTCTCTCTCCCCCCCACACCCTCTCTCTCCCCCCCACACCCTCTCTCTCCCCCCCACACCCTCTCTCTCCCCCCCACACCCTCTCTCTCCCCCCCACACCCTCTCTCTCTCCCCCACACCCTCTCTCTCTCCCCCACACCCTCTCTCTCTCCCCCCTCTCTCTCCCCCACACCCTCTCTCTCCCCCCTCTCTCTCTCTCTAACTCTCCCCACTCTCTCTCTCTCCCCCCTCTCTCTCTCTCTAACTCTCCCCCACTCTCTCTCTCTCTCCCCCCACTCTCTCTCTCTCTCTCCCCCCACTCTCTCTCTCTCCCCCCACTCTCTCTCCCCCACTCTCCTCCCACTCTCTCTCTCTCTCCCCCCACTCTCTCTCCCCCCACTCTCTCTCTCTCTCCCCCCACTCTCTCTCCCCCCACTCTCTCTCTCTCTCCCCCCACTCTATCTCTCCCCCCCCACTCTCTCTCTCCCCCCACTCTCTCTCCCCCCCACACTCTCTCTCTCCCCCCCACACTCTCTCTCTCCCCTCCCACTCTCTCTCCCTCTCTCTCTCCTCTCTCTCTCCCCCCACTCTCTTTCTCCCCCCCACACTCTCTCTCCCCCCCACACTCTCTCTCCCCCCCACACTCTCTCTCCCCCCCACACTCTCTCTCTCTCCCCCCCCCACACTCTCTCTCTCTCCCCCCACTCTCTCTCTCCCCCCACACTCTCTCTCTCTCCCCCCCACTCTCTCTCTCCCCCCCACTCTCTCTCTCCCCCCCACACTCTCTCTCTCCCCCCCACACTCTCCCTCTCCCCCCCCACTCTCTCTCTCCCCCCCCACTCTCACTCTCTCTCTCTCTGCCCCCACTCTCTCTCTCTCTCTGCCCCCACTCTCTCTCTCTCTCCCCCCCCCACTCTCTCTCTCTCTGCCCCCACTCTCTCTCTCTCTGCCCCCACTCTCTCTCTCTCTCTCTGCCCCCACTCTCTCTCTCTCTGCCCCCACTCTCTCTCTCTCTTCTCTCTCCCCCACTCTCTTTCTCCCCCCCCCCCACTCTCTCTTTCTCCCCCCCCACTCTCTCTCTCCCCCCCCACTCTCTCTCTCCCCCACACTCTCTCTCTCCTCCCCCCACACTCTCACTCTCTCCCCCCCACACACTCTCTCTCTCTCTCTCCCCCCCCCACACACTCTCTCCCTCTATCTCTCTAACCCCCCCACACTCTGGATCGCTTATTTACCCTATATATCTTACTTGCCCTATACTACACCGAAATAACCTATACTGCTGTCTTCCAGATCTGACTCAAGCTTCACACGGAAGATATCGGAATCCCCCCCTAACCCAGAAGACAGGTAGGGAACACATCCCCTCCAATGTGTAACATTGCGGGAATGAGGTACCTGGACATTGAGGGACTGCGGATCAGGTAAGATCCCAGGCGGGATTACTGCTTTAGATATTGTGAAGCGGGGGCGTCCAGACACTGGTTAAGAGGTTCAGGAAACTAGTCATTCACATCTGGCTTTTATTTCTAGATCTGAAATTTACTCACACACACACGTAACAAGGCCTAATTGTAGTATAATGTAATACAATAAATACATTTATGTCAAAAATGAATGTTGTTCTGACTAGGAATTTATTAAATGTATTTTATTTATATATTTTATTTTAAAGCGGGGTTGGGGGCGGGACTAGGGGCGGGGGCGGGGCTAGGGGCAGGGTTGGGGGCGGGGCTAGGTGGCGAGTAGATTTTTTGGTTGGGCGAGTAGATTTTTGGGTGATTTGTCGAACACTGTATATATATATATACTGCTATCAGTAAACTGTTATTCTGTGTTGCTCTGTGTGTTCATTGTGTGATCGTATGCCTATATATGTATATGGGTCCTGTAACGTGCAAATCCACATACAGTAATAGGATCCGTTACAGGTGGATACGCTGACGAAGATTGTTCCAGAGTGCACCCCAGGCTCCCTGCAGCGGAGGCTCATACCTCCTGTGAGCCACAGGTATTGCACCACTGGTACACCGTAGACACATACCTCTCAGAGGGTGGGGATACATGTGCTACACACATATTAAATAATAAATACAAATGTATAACTTCTGTTCATTTAATGTAATTGTCATCATAACTCAGGACATACTTGAAAATGAAAGTTATCTCCCAATGTATTATTTCCAGGTAAAAAATTGTTTTATAAATAATTGAAACAATAATACAAAATGTGGATTATCAGTTTTCTTTCACTGCAACTTCCAAGGAATCTGATATACCATTACTCTAAATATGTGAAAATATTGATATGCATAGAAGATGCTTTTCTTAGATTTGGTTTTAAAAAATAAATGAAAAGTATATTTGGTTTTATGTTCCAGACTTTGTGACTCCGAGTCTGAATGGTTAAAGCTACATCAGCACAAAGAGGTATGATCTCATCTTACATAAGCAAAATGTTGGTTTGACATCAGAAACTTGGGGAAAAAAGTGTTACTATGCCCTAACAGGATGTCATATAATAGCTTACAATATGACACATACCACGGTATAAAGTGGTTTAGGCACCTAAAAATATTTTTCAAACAAGTCATAGAATCTATAAACTCCATGCCTCAGCTCTAGGAAGTCACTTATTAAGAATCAACACCAGGCATGCCAAGCTAAGCTCTTGGTCTTGGTGATTTTCCAAATGAATATTCAGGGTCCAGTCTTAGCCTTGTTTTCAGGGAAGTACATGCCTGGAATGTTAGCAAGATATTCGATGGAAAAAAGTACCCACAACAGACCCAATGTTGATCACATTAATGCATCTGAGTGGGTATAGAGTGCAAATGATTGAAAGTGCTTCCAGATCTTGGTTGCCAGGGACAAAGCAGGCTCTGTTCTCCGATCTGATGGTCATTTTATTCAGGAGAGGATGTGGTGCAGGAAAAGGGAACAGTGCCAATCACTCTTTAATGCTTCCAAACAGGACCTAGGCCTAATTCTTTGGATGTTGATGAGTGGGAAATGAAACACAGATGGGTCAGATGGGTAAGGAGAGGGGGATTACAGGTCAGGGCAAAGAGTTGGAATAAATTAAATGCTTATGAGTTACAGAATGGTACATTGTTAAAGTGAATGGACAGTGAAAAACAATTTCAGCATTGTCACATGCAGAGAGCAGACAAACCTCCCCTCTTCCCAGACCACTGTAGTCCATCACATCCTCATTATTTGATGCTGAATGTATGAATTACTTTTTAAAATTCAAGCACTTCATGCCTAAGACATTCTGTAGCATCCAAAAGAAGCCAACACTTAGGAATACATTTGTTAAAAGCATTATTGTATTTCTCTAAAGACTATGTTAGTTGGCTTTTTGGTTCCCTAGAGACCATTGAAGGAATATCGCTGCCATAATTAGTAAAGTGATGCAAACATAGTATTTCCACAAAATATTCAATCAGCCAACTTAACAGAATACAG